>NW_025813436.1:195362-365230 GCF_021976095.1 Xenia sp. Carnegie-2017
AATTTACACTAACCCAAACCGTATGAATAGATAGTGTTTGTAAGAAAACTGCTAAAAATGAGCACTTTCCTAACTAAAGCTAAGACTTCGTCATTCATGATGATAAACAAGTAGAGGTTACCCTTGTCTTCCTTCAGTGTATTCATACACTTCCTATTCTTTGGTTTTTCTCTACGCTTCTTACTGTGTACAAAACTGATAATGGCCTTCACCCTATCTACGTAGGCCCTGTTTCCATGAGAACATAAAGAAGTCAAACTGGAATAAAATCAGAATTTGTTTCTCATTCGCGTAATGCCTCCTTTGCAGGCTAGTTTTACACTTGTTAGTCATTTTGCTTTTGTAATTTCCTTTTGGGCGCATGCGTTGATGCCATTTCACACCGGTTTGAACATTAATTTGAGTTTACATTAATGCCGGTTTCAATTCATACCGTTCTGAACTCAGTCGGATCAGTTCAGCAGGCGGTACGACTTCAGACCGCTCTGAGTCATTTTCGTAACGGTCCCATGTAAACATCTACTGTAAATAATATTATGACCCAAACAAGCCGGTACCGCGGTTAGACTTCGTTCCGGTCTGGTGTAAACAGAGCCATACTCTACTCTATGTCTACCTCTTATTCTTTAAAGGTGGTCTTCTTGTGTCTTTTTCATTTACATACATACGTCCATTCTGTGAATAATATTCATTCCTTATTTCTATGGATCAATATTTTGCATGTCACGTGGTACCTAGAAACTGTGAACATTGCGTACATAGTAACAGCAACAGTGTAGTGAATATACAGTAGAGCCACTCCATTAATTTTTTCATGAAACGCATATCTTATTATGCATGTGATTACCATAGTGGCAGCCAGTCAATTGCTTTTTTTTTGACCAATAGGAATGATAAAAGGGCTAACAGCAGCCAATAATCTAATTAAATATACAGCAGCAAGTTGTACACGATATAGACCTACTGTATGTTCCCTATACAGTTCACAGCTCTATCATATATTTCATACGGCAATGACTGTTTTGACTTTTTTGGGTATTGATGTGTTCTTAGGGCAGTTTCGTCACACAACTATCTTCTTAAATCGCTAAGAAATAACAGTCAATAGGTAAATGATAAAAATAGCGTCTAGTTAATGATCTTAGGAAACATAAAAAGAATTGGATTAGCTATGGCATAACTAATTTAAACATTCATTTAGACATAAAGTTGAATATGGTGCAAAATTTCACTTTTATTGTGCACGAAACTTTAAAAAATATACTTTATTATCAGTTTCCCTATTTTTCATCAGTTTTAAATGGCGAGAATCGTTGTTAGAAATACACAAAGCACAAAACGTTTTAACGATCGTTTCCATCCACACTATTCAGTATTCATATTTTCTAAAGTCGATTATAATTGACTATAGAAGCTAGCAACTATCTAGCTAAAAGAACCACTGCCTTTTATAACAAAATTAGAAAAGGTATTCGTATCATAAAGTTGCCAAAAGAATACTCGAAATTTTTTCAAAATAAAACAGTCAACGCTATATAAGAATATATAATAGAGCTGTGACAATGTACGCAATGTTTACAGTTTGTACCACGTGACATACGAAAATATAAGTGGCAAAAGTGGTGGATTCCAATCAAACCCATAAAAAACCTGTAATATAGATTGTAAAAATATACTTTGAGATATTTCACGATTGTATCTAGTCGATTGCAGTTCAGTTTATTTGTAATCATAAAATACGATATAGAATTTTTAGAATCGTCTATATGTAAATAATACTACAATTCGATAAATTTGTGATCAAGCTGAGACGACACACAGAAAATTTTAGTTTTGTAGATCAATTGTTAAGTGTCAGTCGTCTGAATTAAGAATAAAATTGCCCGAAAGGACTCAGATTCTAAACTGGAGGATGTATAACAGATCGCTAGATGCAATGGAAGATACCGACTTTCATAATAAACCATTAAAATGCCTTTTCATTATATCGCATTCCCATTTAGTATAAACAATTTTTTAATATCGTATCTTCCTATAAAGTATCATATTTAGTAGCACTAATCGTTTCGTACTGAAGATGGCATTTTGTTAATGTAGAAACATGTTTGTTTATAAAAAATCATCGCTTTTTTATAAGTTTTTTAAACTTGCTGCTAATCAGAAAATATGGGAAAAGTTTCATACTTATGCCATTGCATACATTTCGTACAGTTTAAAATTCGATATTTCTTTATTGACATTATTATCTGACCTGTGTTGTGATGTATGCTCATTGCGCACGTCATTTTCGAATTTGAAAACTATGCGTAAAATGTATTTAATATGAAACAAAATGTCTTTTTAGTGTGGAAACTTTGCTTCTACAAAAAGCAACAAATACAAATACTTTATTTCTCAAATCATGCATTTTTTTAGTTCAAATGTTTAAAAGCCATTCGTCATATAGCCATATCTATTTCTTATAAAAATGCAGAATATATGACTTCCTCGCACACAAGCGTAAAATTTCAACAGTAAATGATTACATGTTTCTCTTTCTGTTGCTTTGCCATAAATCATATCAAGTAAATAGGCAACAACACATCAAAGCACAAAGGTTGCCCTTGTTCTCTTTCAGCGCATCTCCTTGGTTTTCCTCTTACACATCACTCTCTGACACCTCCCTCTGCCCTCAATTAACATATTCTACTTTACCTTCACCTATACATCGATATGTTGTGTTTTTTCATACCTCTTAAGCATTCGTCATTTTGCTTATGTTGAAAGGTTTGCATTCAATTACTTATCATTTGTGAGTAACAAGGCATGAGTTTTACTTGCCGTCAATATTAGGGTTGTGACGCTCTTTCCTGGCTTCACTTGTTCCTTCATAAAGTCTTGCAGACGACGCTTCCATTGCATGCAAGACCTGTCAAATGAAAAAATGGTAAATAAATCAACAATAAATATTAAAATATCACTTGTTAACGTCCAAGACCTTGTGAAAATTTTTGCGACTTATGCATGATAGCAAAAAGCTGTTTCACGTGAATCACATTCAATGATTTGTTACATGAAAATGAGCATGCACCACTCTTATTGACCTCTCAAATCAGGTTTTTTACCGTCTCTAAGGTCTATTTCATCACTGTCTATCCCCAGTTTCAACTGCAATTCTTTGAAAGACATAAACTCAGTACATTTAGGGATGAGTTAAACTAAAACAATTAAATGCATAAGAGTTGCTCCGATTTCCCCAATGTACAATGAATTTCGATAGTAAATGTGCATTTTGGACGAAAAGGAGAGCAACAAAACTTAATGAATTATAATTCCAAACATATCTGATATACGATTAGAGGCAAGCTGACCTGAATTTAATCAAAAGTTTAGCTTGTGAGCTGTGTATAAAGCCTTGTGCGTATGATTTCAGCGTATTAAAGTTAAAGTTTTGGGAAATGTTTCTATTGTCTAAATTAATTTTTATTTTATAGCGAAAGATATAGTAGGTGCCATTGGTGTAAGTCCAGTTCAGAAATATAATGTCATTGTTAAGTGTCAAAGAAGGCGTCATTTGATTTTACTATAAATGCATAAAATATTTTACATAATGTAATCGACATTTAAATATTCATCATAATGTAATCAACAAATGACTTTTAACCATGGTGTCAATACACAAAAAATAGGCACGCAGTGTTTAAATGTGTGCGACCTGTCGTATAAATGGCTACAAAATAAAGTAAGTTCACAACCATAGTTCAAATAATAACGCCTATTTAATGTTATTTAAATCAAACATGTTTGAGATTTAAAAATGTGTTTTGTGCTCAATGTTTTACATCCCAATGATTTATACATAAACTTCTAGTCAATGTAGAAGAGATAAATGGGTCAGAAACCTATGCATGATTATGGCGCATACGATAACTTCGAAGAAGATGACTGACAAGCAAGTGTAGTTTGTTAAATTCATTTAGTGTTAAAAACTACATAAATCCTTAAAAATACGTACACCATTAGCTACTAGTTTATAGTTGACAAATTGAACAAGTTATTTAGTTGAACAATAGAAATATTCGTTTCCGAAAATTTCTTTGCGGACGTACGCTAGGAAATGACGTCTAGAAATAATCATTAAAAATTTAGGCTAATCGGGAAAAGTAAAACATTTTATTTTTCTTATACGCCTTCTTTACTAAATTATCTTTTTCTTGATAAATTTAAACGTCTTACAACGTTAAAGTGTAAGTTTATTGGAAATAGCTATAATGCTAAAATCACGATTTACGTGAAAACGAGGCTTAAGACCCGAAAACTTGCCCATATAACATCAATTTTTGAAATCATTGCCTCAATATTGACCTAATTTAGTTCAATGGACTTTACGGCCATTATTAACTGTTTACAATTCTTTTTCCGAAGAAATGTATTTAAAGAAAAAAATGCCCTTTTCCTGTCGGACTACCCTTTTTCAGCCTTTAAAAACCGCCTTTTAGTGCCCCCTTCAAATATCCTTTTACAAAATATCCTTCTCAATACCTTTTCCATGCCCTTTTTAACACTCCCTTTTCGCACTTAATTCATTTATACATTGTAGATACTGCCCTTTGTAATCACATCAAATTGTAGCTTCGTATCATACAAGCTAAAATCATGAAGCGGAGCACGCTGTTTTTTCTTTTAAGTAGATAACAATAATTAAGTAATGTGAATCTTCTACATTAAATCACAAACTGGCTTTGCTCTAATTACGATACCTTACAATACCGTACAAAGTTAGACAAAGGTTACACCAAAAAAGCTGTTTCTCGGAAGAAGGGCGAGACCAAGATTGAACGTGTGAAGACCTTCTCTGGCAGAATCGGTGATGGAAAGATCGATAACCAAAGAAAAAGACTTGGTGTTCAAGATAGGCGATATGATTATGGTTCGAGGTTACAGAAAGAATACAAACAAACCATCGTAGACTTGGAGAGTTGGACTTAAAAAATTAGGATTAGTCACTAACACAGTTCAAGTTCGCAGTATTCAGTGGAAACGAATGACATGTTAATCAGATGGCTAAATATGATATTAGTACTATAATCATACAACATAATTTACATCTACAAACATCCATATACATTTAACATTCCCTTTTACAGATTAAATTTGTTAGAACATTAAACATATGGACAAAATCAAAAAAGGGTATTGCACAAACAAAGTCACAGTAAAGTGATATATCAAACATTTGCAACTAAAGTATGGTTGCCTAAACTACATACAGGAATACACCTTCAGTTTTAAGGAAAGTACTCATGTCAGTCAAGTGGTTAGTGATATTTTGGTAGAATGGTAATAATCAAGAAATTAAGTACTACAGACTTATTGCTTAACTGCTTTCAGTAGAATGTGAACCTCATGACTTGAACATGTTTATCATCACATGATCAACTTATGATCTAGCCTGCAATTGCATCACCAAATATATGACCTATCTATAGACAAATATTTATAACTTAATATACAAATAATAGCATAAATTTTCAAAAATATAACACATATTCACATTTACACAGTGGGAGTCTTATTACTGTCATAAAGAGTGCGGTTTTCCACGTTTACTTATTACTGTACTGGTCAAACTTCAGCATGGGAAGCATAAATAATACACAACAGCTGCTATAGAGATTTTTTAAACATACTAAATGATATCTTGCAAATGTAAATTGAGCAGTCCCATATAAATTTTATGTACAATTTACTTACTTGCCTAAAAAGCTAAACATAACAATTCTTACTGACTACCATGATTGATTCATTTGGCTTACCGCTTAAGTTAGGCAAAAAATAGGCCAATGAGCACACACAATTTATAAAACTCATTGAAAAAGTAAGCTTCCAGATGATGTCAATTTTGAAAAATTTGTCTAGGTCAGGTGAAATAAATGTATACCTGTCAAATAGCTAGATCGTCTAATGAAGTTAGGCAAAAGTTGGCTTCTCTCTGTCTATCAAGAGCAGAGCTATTACTAAATTGATTACTGACTGGTCTACAAACCACATAACAATTAACTAATAAGTTTTTTGTTCTAGTATCTTTATAGTATAAAATCTAACTGAGATCAACGTGGGAATTTCACTATTAGCAAGTGTCTTAGTTTGCATACCCCTTGATCCGCCCCTGATTTCGATATTAAAAAAGTAAACAAAAACTGAGTTGAAAATTAACTATAAAAGTATGATCGCCTTGAGGTCATTTAAATAAGAGAAATGTCCCAATTTGGCTTGTAAACAGATTAAATGGGACCCGCAAGTAGTTTATCATGATTCACTATGTTTTGTCAAACAACTCAAAGTACTTAACATGTAAAATTTCGATCAATGAATCATCACAGACCTACATTGATATGGTCGCGCAAATTGCGACTCTATTTGTTTACATAAGCGTCCACAGCAAGCAATTAAATTTATGTTGGAGAATATTAAGGCTTTAAGCTATCTAGTCGTGCATTTTGTAGTACAATTACTGGGTATAACCAAAGTACGTGGTAATATATTTAATATTTGGGAATAAGCTAACACTTCGGGAATTCTTTGAATTTTAGGCGAGTCGCCGACGCCAAACATTTATTCTATTTATACTTTCTAGTCCATAATAATACATCCAGATAAATTATAATACGATCGAATAAATATGATTAAAATGCGATTTACATTGCAAACAATTTGTTGTAAACACTACACTGCGCTGTTGCTATAAATGTTTCAAAAATAGTTCTGACCTTTTCCCTTGCTCTATTCATGATAAAAACCATTTAAGTAAACTTACCCTAGTAAATGTTGTCAAGATTTATGTTTTATGACTAAATCACAGAGCTTGCACATTCAAATTGACGACGAGAAGATCAACATAACGCTTATTCTACCAGAGCTATGAGGCGCGAAACGGGACAATATTCGAACTCGTTTTATTTATATGCTAAACTTGAAAAATATATGCTAAACTTAAAAAATATATGCTAAACTTAAAAAATATATGCTAAACTTAAAAAATATATGCTAAACTTAAAAAATATATGCTAAATAAGGCGTTACAAAGAATTTCTGACCTAGAAAGGATAGCTAGGACTCCTAGTATATCTCAATTTGGAAGGGAAAGCGTTGCAATGTCAACAAATTGTAGTTCAACGGCTAATGCAACTACAAGTACGAGCGTCCCAGAGGAAATTTATCGACGGTTTCCAAGCCTACGTAGGCCTCAAGCATCCCCTGAAACATCAGTGTCCCGCACACGACGAAGAGAACAGCATTTTTACCAGGCCGCCACTGGTAGAAAAAAGTCAAGCACCAGTGCTCGTAGAAACAATAAATATTCAAAGCCTGTACTGAGAGACTTGGTTCTTATCCCCAATCCAGAAGAAGAAACTGTGCCCACGCATTCCACAAGAGTTATGTTGGATAGTAAAGGCTTTGTGGTGCACAGCTTTCCTTTTCAACGTGAGTGGGATACACAAATACTAACACGTAAACTTGCGGAGGCATTTCCGAAGTATTTGCTGTTATGCTTCGAGTACATGAAAGTAAGTTGAAAATGCGTTTAACCTACCATATGACTGCAATGAAATGGTTATCTGTACATCAAATTATCAGAAAAATGCCTGTTTCTTTAATTATAACTATAGAACTAAAAAATTTTTTGGTTCAATATCTCTAAGGACATTTCAGTTGAGTAGCATTTGTGTGAAAGCAAATTCGGAATGGATCATGAACTTCTCCATTTGTTTGACTGAATCTTTATTAACAGTAATGTAAATTTACATTAGGCATCTTATGGCAAACTCATCAAACCAAACCTTGCACCAGGAGTGGAAATGACTGGTAACCTTTTGCTTAAACTTTCTGGTCAAGGATCAGTCTACATTCGTTCCTATGAGTGTCTGGATGAAGATAGTGATTATGAGAGTGCTCTGGTGGATTCACAGAAGGCTGATAAGTCTAGTCCTACTCATGGTGAGACTTTAGACATCATTGAGCAACAAACAGTCATAGTTGACGATGATGCTCACCAGCAGATTTCTGAGGTTGGCAGTCAGTCAAATCTGTCAACTAATTTATCTGTTGATGTTGCTTATGACATTACCATCTCTGATGAAATGGATGCCATTGTAAATCCTGAGCATGGCAACGACTCCTTACCTCTTGAAACACAAGGTCAGGAAATATTGAAATTAAATTCAATCAGCATACTTTTATTTTTTTTAAAATTGAACATGAGCATTCTATTTTTTAGATCGACAACCATTCCAGAATGTTGAATATTCTGATATTCAGGGACCTTTAGAAATTCAAGGTAAATTGCAATGTTTTTAAATCAACATTTTCCTTATATTTTTTATGTTTAGACTTAGGGTATTGTGTATTTTGGTAGACCTACCAAGTAAACTACCAGTCAGAGAAGTTCTAATTCACAGAAGCCATGTTCTTAAGGATATCATAGATGAATTCAAGGATCCTGCTATTGTTGGCTGCACATTAAGTATTGCCATTGTAGATGAAAGGGGTAATATTGAAGATGGTAGAGGTTCTGGGGTTACACGTGAGGTTGTTAGCCTGTTTTGGCAACAGTTTTTCCCTGCATTAACAATGGGTGCAATATATTCTCTAAAAGTTGAATGCATGACAAATAAAGAAATGTTCCATCACTTTCATCATTTGCTGATTCATTGATATGTTGTTTTAACACAGCCCAAACTTCAGCTGAAGAAGTAAATAAAATTTCTGGAACAGCTACCTGATAATCACTGTCCTCAATTTGCAAAGGAGCATCTAAATCCATGTCAATCCCACTCCCCAGATTTTCATCATTATTCCCAACCATGCTGGTATCTGCAATGTATGCTCCACTTGAAAAAGTTCCCTGAACAAAAAGTTGGTCAGGACTTAGGTTTGACTCTGTGCTCACAGGATGTGAGTTCCATTGGGCAATAAACTCATCAAGTGCTCTTTGAATTCTAGGTATGTAGACACAATGAAGGCAAAACAAATGCAAATCATTCATAGCATCTAATATTCCTTCATTCTCCATTTCCGTGAAGAGTTTTACATAGTATGACAACACCCCTTCATAGACATCACGATGTAATCGCTCCACACGAACATTATGGACTGATTTCCCAGTAAGAATACTTCCTCTATTCAATCCTCTGTTATGCAACATAAAACGTGCAACCTCCACATTCTCTAGACCATGATCACACCTCACCCGAGATGGAAGCCCCCATTTCTGCACTCCTACTAGAAATTGTTCTTTCACTGTGGTGGCTAAGTTGTTGTTTGAACAATGCAAGTAAACAATTAAGCGACTGTAGCCATCTATACATGCATGAATTACCATTCTCCATGAAATTAATTTATGATTACCGTCTATGTGCCAAAGTGCATTTGGATAGGGCACGGAATACCTACGACGATAGACAGCTTGGTTCCATCGAAGAACTGTTCCCAATGGATCTATTGTTCTCATTATTTGACGAACTCTAAATCTTTGTACATGTATGCCACGGCTTCGAAGTGCACCAACCATACGCGTTTGACCTATATTTGGAGTTGTGAGTCTTACCTCTTGCATTACTTGGGTAAGGTCTCCATCACTTATATTGGTGTAAGGTTCATCGGTAATGCCCAATTGTTCTCTGTGTCTTTGAAGCGTTCGAATTGAAATATTAAGCAATTTTGCAATTCGTACCCAAGAAAATCTTTTTTCGCGAAGGAATTCTATTTGGCTTTTTTGTACAGTGTAACGCGGACGTCCTCTCCTGCCCGTGCGTGTTAAGGGGCAGGTATAACCTGTGCCAACTGCTTCTGTGCTGTTTCTTAGAATGTCACACTTGTGTTTGATATTATCTTTGATTTGATTTGCATAAACTAAAAATTCATTGAATAAACTTTGCACTGTCCATGTATATTCCCTTCCTTCTGCTAGCAATGAAAAAGACGAACATATTTCCTCAATACGAGTTTCAAGTACTTCGAACTGGTCTAGAGTCTGAGAGGCTGTATTACAAGCAGCACGAACTTCCACAATTACTGATTTCACAGATTGTAAAAACGAAAGAAATTCTGCATCGAAAACAATTTGCCCGACTCTTCGATACACGGGCATGTCAACATACTGACACAGTTGCGAAATTATCATGCATAAATTTGCATTAAATAGAACCAATTTTTAAAGTTTAGCAAATATTTTTTAAGTTTAGCATATATTTTTTAAGTTTAGCATATATTTTTTAAGTTTAGCATATATTTTTAAAGTTTAGCATATATTTTTTAAGTTTAGCATATATTTTTCAAGTTTAGCATATATTTTTCAAGTTTAGCATATATTTTTCAAGTTTAGCATATATTTTTGAAGTTTAGCATATATTTTTCAAGTTTAGCACATAAATAAAACGAGTTCGAATATTGTCCCGTTTCGCGCCTCATACAGAGCCATCTATATGTAAGAGTTGGGACCGCAAAGTTGGTGTATTCTGAGTTCTGTGGTGGTACACGTATTGTTCTCTGCATTCTGCATGATGAATGGGTAAATACGGTCACGTGGGTCTCTCGCCGCCATTTTTGTTCCGAGAGCGCAATAGAAAACTATAGTTTACAAAGAGTTAAATTACAAAAAATTCGGTTTTCTGTTGTGCGTTTATTTTGCCAATGGAAGCAACGAAGGATATGAAACGTACGCCCTGGTGGCAAGCACAGTAGCGAAGTGGCTCTGTGCAATTAAGAGGAAAGATTTCAATCCCACTTGCTCTATCAGATTGCATTCCAGTCGCGTATGTCAAAGTATTTTTCATGGAATTTTGATTTTTTTTATAAATTTTTGTTAAATATTGGTGTATCTATGCGAACAATATACGTAGAATGCATACAGACCACTCAGCTTTTCAGGAATGCCTTATGTATTTTGTTCTGTTGCTACATTTTGAAAATAAAATTGAATTTTGTTTAATGCAATGATTGATTACTTTTTTCAATTTTATTTGTACTAAATAAGTTATTACATGCATGTAAAGAATACAAGGTCATCCTAAAGGGACACTATATATATTCTCTATGTTAACTCTTTACTGCAGTTTGCACACATAGAATTTCATATTGAAGTACAGTGAGATAATTTTTTATTGTGTCAGATGAAAGCAGGTGTTAGCTTACTTCTTCATTAAAAACTTTTTTGGTAATATTAAGATCAAGCATATCAATATCATAAAACAGGCATATGAACAATCTGAAAGATAATGTCACAAGTTATGTGTTAGGTGGTACACAGGCAGTTTTATGGGAGTATGGTGTATCTTCCAAACTTGTTTCCAATGAAGTGCCAGGCGGGAAGCTGATTCTCAATATAAATATTAGAGCCCAACAAATAATTTTAAACAAAGTCATAAACAATTTGCTTTTATGAAATGTACTAAAAGAGTGATGTTTTGTCCTTACTCAAGACATTTTCAGACTAATTAAGAAGTTAACAAGAATATAGATATATATATATATATATATAGCTGTTTACATAGTTTGAGGTATCAGATTACTGTGAATGTGTAGGAGTGATGTGATGTAAGTGTGTTGTAAGTGTGATGTATTGTTAGGGAGAGGTGTTGAGATTAGAAAAGCTTAACAGTTATGGAGCTGCCTTGGGTGTTAAGTGAAGGTTTTTAGTTTGGAGATGAAGAGGCTTTTGTGTATCATGAGGTCGAATGTGTCGGAGCAGGATGAGATGATTTTAAAATCGTCTGGCAAAGCAGGGTTGTTGGTGGAGTTACTATGAGAAAGAATACTTGACATTAATGGATTAGTATTGCGTTTTCAGTCAAAGGAGAGAAAACACCATTAATGTCAAGTATTCTTTCTCATAGTAACTCCACCAACCACCCTGCTTTGCCAGATGATTTTAAAATCATCTCATCCTGCTCCGACACATTCGACCTCATGATCCACAAAAGCCTCCTCATCTCCAAACTAAAACCTTCACTTAACACTCTAGGCAGCCTCATCCCTCTTAAGCTTTTCTAGTCTCAACACCTCACCCTAACAATACATCACACGTACATCACACTTACATCACATCACACCTACACATTCTCAGTAATCTGATACCTGAAACTATGTAAATAGCTCTATATATATCTATATTCTTGTTAACTTCCTAATTTGTCTGAAGATGTCTTGAGTAAAGACGAAACGTCGTCATTCTTAATAAATTTCATAAAACCAAATTGTTTATGACTATGTTTAAAATTATTTGTTGGGCTCGAATACTTATCTTGCAAACTTTTAAAAAAATGTGAACAGTTGTTGTTATCCAATTCATGCCCAATCTTGTTGTTAAATTCTAATTCATGCCAGATGTTCCACTCTTGTTAAAGAATTGTTAACTCGAGAATAAGTTAGTTGCCCCACAGATTATGTGGTTTGTGATGACAACCTACCCAATGATGTTTGTTACAACATGCAATGTGCAAAGAGCTGGTAGATAATGATGCAATTCATGACCTGAAAGTAAAACAACACTTGGACTGTAAAGTAATTGAAATCCAGAGTGGATTTTAACAAATTTTAAGAAAGTTGAGTTTAGCCAAGAATTTATTTTCATGAAAAACATGAGCAACAATCCAATGTGTGAGTCAAGAGAAAATCACAAGTGAAGAAGCATCAGCAACAGCTTGGTTTTGTAACTAAACTAGTTTTTGGTATAACTTGAGATCTACATCTACTGGTTTCATTCAACTGGTGAGTCATTGCGTTCACAAAATAAAAATAATGCTGCCAAGTTAACCAAAATTCGCCAAGTGCACATAGGGGTCCGGGTTCCGTATAAGTTGCCATAAGACATAAGTTGAGTAAATGGTACACGTACATGTTAATGTCTTGTACGTGGTGTAGTGCGTTTTAAAACACGTACAAGACATAAACATGACAATAACTGGGTGAGGAATATTTCTTCCCGCTCATTAGACGAAACTAAAACACGACTACTATCTTACGGACTAAAAGTTCCAAAAGGATGTTTACCTTTCGTGGCAACGTAGAAAGCCACCATTCCAGCATTCTGAAATGATAAACAATGTAAAAATGCCAAAAAGTAAATTTATTTGTACTTTGCAAATAGTCATATTCCTATACCAACCATTACATCAGACTCTTTCTTGTAACGTCCTTTATCAACTGTATCTTCATCTTCACAATATGATTCAGGTGCAATCCAATACTCAGTTCCCCTGTTAGCCCTGCTTTCATATGTCCTCAAACCATTCTTTAACAGTCGACTAATCCCAAAATCTGCTATCAGAAACTTACCTTGAGAGTATCGGAGAACATTGGAAGGCTTTAAATCTCGATGAATAATAGGATTTGGACCGCTTATAAGATTAGCTAATCCTCTCTGAATTTGTTTGAGAATATCAAGAAGAGCTCTTCAAGGATCATGTAAAGTAAAATACTCCACAAACTTCTCCAACGATTCTTCACATAAATCTAATATCAAATAAACATATTCCATTCCAGTATCCTCTATTAAGAAGGAATATTACATGTCTTATGCGTTGAATTTGTTTAAATTGTTTTTGTTGGGCAAGCTCGATGAAGTTATCTCGACGTATTCGTTTCACTGCTTTGCAATAACCATCCTTTCTCAGTCCGAGAAAAACACGGGTTTCATTATTTCCTCTGACGATACAAAACTCGTCTGAGAAAATTACACATACATCACCTACATGTTCAACCTCGACGGGTTGCGTCCATATTCAATCAACTTTAGCAACAATTTTCTATGCTTTGTAGATTCATCAATACATTTCCACTCATGCAACTGCAATTTTTAACATAAAGTAAAATCATTGCATTCAGGGGATAATTGAAAGGAAAACAATGTCTAAAATGCATAAATATAGCCCAAATCTGCAAAGTCCACACATTTGGATACGGAAAGCACATTTTGATAAAACAGCAAAGCAAGTGAAGCAGGATTAAGATAAAATCATACCTGCTAAGTTTGAGGGATGACTGATAGACATCAAGTTCGTTCTGTTGTAATTCATGCGCCTTTTTTGTTTGTTGATAAACTTTGAGTGTTTTATTTGCAGAGCACGGATATGATTGAACCCGTCTATATTTTAACGACAGAATTGTTGTCATCAATCTTATTTTAGATATTCTAATAATCTTACAATACCAAAATTTTACTGTTGAAAAATAATATTGCAATGTCAGTTTAAAAAAAAGTTGTCGATTTGGATATTAAATATTTTAAAATAATAATGTAAATTTGCTCCTACAGTTTATCAATAATTAGTTGCTTGTCCATTAAAATTACATCATATATAGTTAAGTGTTAATGTATTATTTCTAAAATCTTTACTTTTGCAAATATTTATATTTTATGTATACATGACTTTGCCTGAGTATATGCCGTGCAATAAGGCTATGGTAATTTCCCTAGTATGTGTCATGTCCAAATGAAGTCATACAATCTTTCTTTCTCTTTCTTCTCCTCCAGCTATTAATCATAAATTATAACAAATCATTTTCTTTCTACTAAGATTCCAAACCATTTTTGTTCTACTGTGTCCTCGTTTATAATGGCTTCCTCTTTAGCCCTTCTCTTGACTCTAACATTGTAGTTCTCAATTAAGCATGTTTTGATATCTACCTTTTCTTGACTTGCCCTTAAAACATTTAACATGTGCTTCACCTATGATATAATGGTTAATATATTTGATTTCAGTCTCTCTCTCCCTCTCTTTCTCTCTCTCTTTCTCTCATATCGTAAAAGCTCACAACACACCTTTTTCCACTATATCCACCCAGGCTGCACACTGCACACACTTCTTTATACATTTTTGATATCTATATATATCACTATGAAATTTGTAAACATCAGAGCTCATAGGGACTCCTGTCTAACCTTCTCTGGTAGTCTGCTACCACCATGGAAAACAAAAAGCAGTTTAGGGCTTATCTTTAAAACAATGTAACTTTCACATCGAATAACATTCTCTAGACTGCATGCAGTCACTATAGGGAAGGGAGAGGAAATTATGGCTAGATAATTGTTACATGATAATCCATAATCATGTAAGTTATACTTATTATTGTTATATACTTAAATATATTATTAGTTAACTAATTAGTGCTCTTTGTAAAATGCCTTACTCATACATGCATGTGTATGTTAACCACAATAACAGGAAAAGCTTACGTATAGGACGTGGTCAACCTACTGACCACAGACAACGAACAGGACATGGGTAATCAACTGACCACAGTTTACGCACAAGCGGTTAATCGTACGTCATTGTGCAATCACATATAAGCCGAGAATCGAAAGCTGTAGTCATGTTGGTGCTTAGTAGAAGTCCACATCAGAAGAAAGCCTCATGTAAAAGAATACGAACTATTTACGAAGACAACCAAAGAATCCAGATATATATACAATCCATCAACGAAAGAGTCACTGAAAGCAGTTGTCTTAGATAAGTTTGAACATTTAAACATTTATATTATAACGATTATATCAAAATTATTAGTATATTAAATAAATATTTTAAGAATTGACAGCAAATTCTCCACAAGGTTTTACTCCTTTTGTTACGAGCAATTGAACCAAAAGCGGCCATTTTATTATTAGTCGGGACGTTCGTAACAAAATGCACAAATCGACCTAATTTTTTAACCCTCCTCCATAGAGACTGAACAAAATCCAAACTCATACAATACCATAATTACTCTTTCAGCAGCATGGATATCGATTATACATTATCAAAGACTCAGCAGCTTCGTAATTTTCATTCAGCAGCTTCGGGATATATAGTACTTTAGAGTACTCTTTCTTGAAATCAAAGCGTGCCTTGTCTAGTATACTTTTTTTACTTACTATTCCCATAACGTTTTTTTGTGACTTGGCATATTCGCGTTTTTCTTTAAAACTAAATATAATACTTACAAAGTTCTCATCCATATTCTTAAAAATAATATATTGAACATCTTGATCAAAAACTAAACAAATACTATTTTCTCTTTCATCAACCTCTCAAAATACTCTTCCATCTTCTATCATGCTCCTCTAGCTGCTACTTTGTCAAAATAATTGTATCCCAGTTATGCAGTTGTCTGCTGTTCATATATACCTATTACTTTTCTGTAATGTTTTTTTTTATATAATTTTTATTTCTTAATTTTAGTAGGTATTATTAAAGTTCTAGGTCTAATGAACCATCTTCTCTAAGTTTATTGCCTTTTAATGGGAATATCTTTATGTAATTATACAATTTTACTACGTCAGACATATTATTCTAATACAAGTATTTACGTAATAATACTCATTAAACTTATTGTTATGCTCAAACTATTTACTAAATTTTCTATTAAGTCTCTATATACTATTTACTACACAACAACTCTCTTCCTGATCTTTCTCTTTAATTTATTTTTTGTTACTTAATACTTCCCGTCAGTATTACATTAAAAAAATGGGCCATTGCATGATCCTGTGCACCCCTGGACCCCAAACTATTTTAGGCCCAAATATTTTCATTTTCACAATGAGATTTTAGAAAAAACAACTATACAATACGAAAACAAGTGATATTTAGATAAATAGAATCAGTGGTAGAAAAAGTACAGCTGCAACTGCCTAAAAAAAACGTGGACCAAGAATGAAATCCGCTAGCATAGAGCAGTTATTTGGAAGGCCCCCGACTCCCTTGGCAACCAGGGGCCAGAGAAACCTTAGTGCAGCCCTGCTTCCCATGTATGCCATGCTACTTGCATGATATGGAAAACAAGGCAGATAAGTTAATTTCTGATTGCCCAAGCCGTACGAATAGACAGTGCTGGTAAGAAACGAATTTATTTTTAATATTTCTCCAGCAAAAATAAAAATTTCGTCATCAATGATCACTGAAAGATGACCGAAGCTTGGATGTGGTAAGACTGCCAACATTGAAGTTAAATGGGGGTGATGAATTTGTGTACTAAAGATCCTTTTTACGATTTGATGACCGTCTCAACTCTCAAAGGGTACCTGACTAGTCCCCTCGATCATAATTACTTCGTCTTTACGACAAGAATATTCTGATATGCGGAAGATTGTTGGTCTTATTTTGTAAATCAAGTTTGAAAATGTTACTATAGGCTGATTCTTCTTTTATTTTTCTGGTATTTTATCTTTCTAAATCAAAAGTACCACCCACTCCAAATAAATCAACGTAGCCTGGACTGTCTACCCTCATATCTGACGCTATTTTAATAGATTTTCATTGAACTGCGGAAAGTATTCGCTGTTGCTCTTTTTTCCAAAGGTTTATAACAGCTGAGATTACATAGAGAGTTTGGATGTTCGCGAATTTTCTTTTTTTCAATGTAATATGTTCAGCGACTTGAAAAAGCGCAATGTCCTATTACACTCCAATCCAGTGGTAAGGATATTTGTTGTCAAAAGCAGATTTAAAACAGGTAAACGATTTGAAAGTGGCATTGCAGACCAAAAAATGTCCTTTCCTGTTGTTCTAGAATAGAAGATAGAAATCTTACAAAAACAACCAAGTACACTTCCATCATTTACAATACAGAGACTCCAACATTTGAAGCAAGTAGAAAACACCTTGGTTATTGATTCTTCGCATATTACGAATTTAAGTTGATCTGTATAAGATTTGTGAATTGTCAACACTATTTTTGTAGAGCAGTTTTCATCATTCTCATTAAATTCTCTATCAGATTCTGTTTCCTCACTTGAGGATGGTAAGTATTCTTCTTCGCTTTCACCAAGAAATTCCTGTATTGCAAAATGTCCCGATGTTCAAAGATATTAGCGTTTTCACGATTTTCAGACGTCGATTCTTCGGGACAGTCTGTCAGAAAGTTTTGTTTTTGTTTCCATTTTGTCGTTTTTTTCGAAATTATTGATCGAATCAGTTTAAGTAGATGTTGATGAATTGTTCCAGGTGAAAAGACTATCTAGCGACACAGAACTGACAAATGTTTGGGTAGCCTTAGTTTTCCTCATGATCATTGGGATACTACCAAAAATGGTCTGAACGCAAAATGAATAGCGTTTTGTTTGTTCACCCATATATGAATCTTGGCTGTGTACTGTTGTGCCAATTTCCCAATTGCAATTAGTCGATATATCTTCTTTGTAGCATTGATTGTTTTCGGATACGGTCGTACATTCAGCGTACGATATTAAAATTTTAACCTCCTGAAAAAAAAAATTGAAATATTTACTGGTTTTCCTCTTTCAAACAAAACGAAAATCAAATTAAATGCTTGTATCTTATTGTTTTTTAAGGTCATAAATACAACACATTATTATAAAGTACTCACTTTTTTTCATGAAAGAGAACTAGCTGATCTTTTTGCTTCTGATGAGTTATTACGACAAAATCCAACAAAATTAATTGACTTTAAAAGTCTGGAGAATGTCCGGGAAGAAATGCATAGGGGGCAAAATGTAGGGAGTACAAGCAAGTATATTTTGATGGGCGAAATTTTTTATGCTTGCAAAACTCTATCCAAATATTTAGCCTTTTGCTTTCCTCCTTGTTTTTTAGTTTAGGAAATGAAAGAAATGTTTTCCGTTTTTTTATCTTTTTTACTATCGCTGTTGCCGCCACACACCGGGACAGTACCAGATTATAAATTTTCAAACTACTAAACTTTTGGAAAGTTTTTTTGTTTACCTGGTTTTGACGTCATGCATAATAATCCAGCATAAATTTACATACGCAGTACGTTTAAAGTGGCTGAATAGTAAAGTAACATTATCAAGAAAAAGGCTTTCTCCTTGTTCATCAGGCTTGTTTCAACAGATTATTTTAAAACGCTATCATAACATAAAGATCAAATCCCCAAAATTAGATCAGGCTCCACATCGTTTATTTGTTTGTTTTTACGCTTTAGGAAACAAAACATTTGATATAAAAATTTCCAGCATTATTGTTTTAAAAAAATATATATAAAAGCAAAATCATCGACATACGGCTTTTGGAATAAAATTGTTTTGACTCCAAGGAGACCCCCAAAATCAGAGCAGGCTCCACATTGTTTATTTGCTTGTTTTTTACGCTTAAGGAAACAAAACATTCACAGATCTTAGCTACTTTAGATAAATATATGTATGCCTATATAATATTTTAAGATGCAAATATGAGTGATATATCCTTGTTTCTGTACAAAAATTGAGTTTGTTTTAGCCATCGTTGATACCACCATAGGCGTCCCAATAAATCACAAAATTGTATAAACAAACGAAAACTCGGCCCATTGCATTGTAACAGACCGTGCGCCGCAAATTTTGTATTAATTGACTATGTATATTTTTGACTATGTATATCAAAACGACCACCAACCGCATCAACCAGAAACTGAAACAACTAAAAGACAAAAAGAAACTAAACGAAAACGACTACAGAAGAATCCGGCCCAATGACGCATCCACCGCCAAATTCTACGGACTACCAAAAATCCACAAAGAAAACAACCCACTTCGACCTATCGTATCGCTTCCAGGATCACCTACGTATGAACTTTCAAAATATCTTTATAACATTCTGTATCCGTTAGTCAAAAATTCACCTCACACCATCAGAAATGCCACCACTTTCCTCGCCCGTATTTAACACATTAAACTACGACCAGACGAAATCATGATATCCTACGACGTGACATCACTCTTCACATCCATACCACTAGACATCGCCAAACAAATTACAAACAAACTACACACAAACGACAAAACTTGGCAAGCTACAACACAACTAGACAAAAATGACATAATAGACTTACTCAACCTTTGCCTCTCCACTGAATTTACCTTCCAAAACACATACTACAGACAAATTTCAGGCACACCAATGGGATCACCACTATCCACCTTCCTCGCAGAAGCTATCATGCAACACCTCGAAACACAATCACTCACAAACAACACTAAACACACAAGTATACCGCAAAACCACCCACACAGATCAAATACTCAATTTCAACAGCAATCATCCAACACAACACAAAATAAGCTGCATTCGAACACTTTTCAACAGGATAAACACTCATTGTAATACGGAAGAAGCCAAAAAAACAGAACGCAACTACTTATACTCCACATTTATTAAAAACAATTACCCTAGAAACTTCATAAACAAAACTATATACAAAATACAAAACAAAACACAAACCGACAAAAGCAACAAAAACCGGACGAAACAGTAAAATCGTCACATTACCATACATAAACGGAACATCAGAAATGACTGCCAGACTTCTTCGACCATTTAATATTAACGTCGCTCACAAACCTACACAAAAACTAAAATCATGTTTCACCAAACATAAAGACAAAACAACAATTCATGATACAACTGACGCGATCTACATGATACCATGTAAAGACTGTTCAAAGCAATACATAGGACAAACATCTAAGAAAATTGAAACAAGACTCACAGAACACAAAACGCCATAAAACGACGAGATCCGAACTCACTACCGGCAGAACATACCCACGGAAACAACACATTCGACTGGACAGAAACTAAAGTACTCGGACGCGCACAGACTAAACACGCACGCGAATTTAAAGAAGCTTGGTACAGTGAAGACAACGACACAATAAACAGACATATCGACATACCCATCATATACTCACAACTAAAGAAAAAGGACAAAAAAACTACAAACAACACAAAAACTAAAACACTACACTCTAATATTATTAACACCAATCATATTAACAACACACCAAAACCCATGGCAACGCATTTCACCCCATCCAATCACATTAATCCACCCACTAATCCAATTAGACGCTCTAAACGTCTCCAAGCTAAAAGCACGTGTAAATAAATATTTTTCATCCTGATGAAGGCTCGAAGCAACGAGTCGAAAGCTCAATAAAACTCACTTTAAATCCCGAGAAACTTTTATCTTTTATATATTAAATGCCTGGATTACAAATTTTCAAACTTATATATATATATAGGAAATTTTGTTTATTTGAATCTCCGTAAGTACAGTGCTCGATGCGTAAATATTAATGAGAAGAAGAAAATACACAAAAACTACAATTTCATCCCGACAAGCCTGTTTCGTGATTTCTCACTCTTCAGGGGATAATATTAAATGAATACAAAGCATGTGCTAGATTATATATACAAGAGGAAGTTAGGTTAAAAATTGAGATAGGCCCGATTTATACTAGAGACGGATCATCCGTCTGGACGAATCATCCGTCTGACAGATCATCCGTCTAAGTATAAACACGAGACGAACTATCCACACAAAATTCATATAGACGAACGAGACGAACTTGTCAATTCGGAGGCTCGGCAGCAAACGTCTATGGCGAAAAATTCAAATTCAAAATGGCGGCAGAAATGCAATTGGTGAAGCATTTATCTCGAAAAAGAAAATTAAACGAAGAAAGATTATTTTTGTGGCAAAGAGAGAGCGTTACACGAGCAAAGCGTCGTTTCGAAGATGAATTAGCTGATGAGATCGAACTAGCGCTTGCTGCAGCATCATCTGTTATTTTTCTCACTAGAAAACAAAGGAAGGACAGGCGTCCTGATGAGCGCAGGAGAAATACTTGGTGGTCTGAAGGCTATCAATCTTGGAGTGATGCAGCATTCAAGAGCCGCTTCAGAGTGTCTCGTGCGACGTTTGATTTTCTTCTAAACGAAATTGGTCACGAAATTGTTAAACAACCAACTCGAATGAAACCCCATCCAACAACTCTTGATACACAATTGGCAATTTGTTTGTATCGGTTGGCACATGGAGTTACCTATCTAACAGTAGGAGATTTATTTGGTGTTGCTGCATCAACTGCTTATTGCATCTTCATGGACGTTTGCAAAGTGCTGGTCAAGATCTTGTATGACAGGTTTATTTACCTACCAAAGACAATAGATGAATGGACACACGAACTCCAAGGGTTTCTTGAAAATTGGGAGTTTCCATGTGTTGGGGCATGGGATGGCTTTCATGTATATGTTTCGAGTAGATTGAAGAATTTTTATAGTTACAAGAAGCGATATTCTGTTACTAATATGGGGTTTATTGGATATAATAAAAGGTTTATGTTTGCTGCAGTAGGTGCACCTGGCTCAACTCATGATTCAAGGCTTTTAAAGAATTGTGAAGTATACTCAGAAATTGAACATGGCAAAGTGCTGCCAAAAAAAAATCACTGAACCTACAACCCTATGGAGAAATACCACTTACAACTGTTGGTGATTCAGCCTTTCCATCCCACTCGTGGTTGCTTAAGCCATACAAAGAAGGAATGCGAGAACCCCAAAAAAGGTACTTCAACAGGAGGCTTTGTTCTGCCCAAGTTGTGTCCGAGCATGCATATGGGATGCTTAAAGGTAGATGGCGAATCTTGTACAAGAAGACAGAATGTCATTTGGATAATATTCAAATATTAATCATGACTTGCATTTTGCTACATAACATTTGCATTGACAGAAATGATCCATGTAAGCCCAGATGGCTTGAAGTAAACCAGCTCAATCTCATTCGTGGATCTGGCCAAGCAACAAATGCAGCTGAAGATGTAAGATGCATGATATCTAATTGGCTATGGACATTGCGGCAAGAAAGAGCCATATAAATTATGAATAAGTTTTAATAGTTTAATAGTTTAGCAATTTTTGCTTTTGTGTTTCATAAAAATCTGTTGTTGTTACAACATAAGTCATCTTCTAATATGCATTTTCCTCAGTGAGGTGCATCACTAACCAAACTGTCTTTCAAGCATTTGGCTATTTCTCATCTGCCAGTAGTTTGTTGCCAGAGAGACTATTACAAAGTTAACTCTCACACAGAGAACAAACCTAACCAGAATAAAACATATACTTGTATTTAGCTGGAAAACTCAGGAAAATTAACATTTAGTGTAAGACTCACGTTTATTGATGAAGTTAAATACCTATACAATATACTTGTAAATTTGTTGTAAATTTGTTTCCTTCAAAAAAATTCATTTTAATCAATGATACATCTGGCATTCTGATTTGTGTACAATGTATACATTGTACACAAATATACTGGAATGTGTTCACTTAATGGAAAAAATATCAATATTTTTTGTATTACATGAAAACAGAAAAAATATCAGCATCAAAATATTAATAAAATCAAATAAAGGAATATTTTACATTGATATTTCCAAAGTCACAATTAACATCCAATTAACAAGCATATACAAGTAAATTAAATGTTTCCATGCATTTTGCACAATTTGTCATCAATATATAGGTACTTTGACACTCAATTAACATTATTGATTCAGTTTTATAACACAGAAAAAATAAAAAACAAACAACATCAAATCTTTGGAATTGACAACTAAACTATACTATTTAATTGTTGATGCTGACCATGTAGTTAATACACTGCTGTTTTTCACTTAACTTAATTACGTTCATACCAAGGTTGGTTATGCTGATTTGACATTGGCATACCTAGACTTGTGGTACCGTCATGTGTGGTTTGTACTGTTCAAGTTGACTGAAATTAAAACCACCATAGGGATACATGTTGTGAGGAGACTGCTGGTGAGCAATCTGGATATTTGGAGGGCGAAGATGTGGGGCTTCTGATTGATAAGGTCTACTGTACTTCATGATCATTTCCAACATCTTTATTTCGTGTTGCCTGTTGAGCTCTGCTTGTTCTCTTTGAAAATTTAAGAACTCCTGTTGCCTTTTCTTTTCAGCTTCAGAAAATAACTCTGAACGCTTTTGTTGCATCTCTCCCATATCAGAAAAAGACTTGGCCATATTCTGAATTGCTTGTGCTTGGCTTTTACTCTTTTTTGGAAAAAAGGTCTGATTTCAAGTTTAGCTTTATGTTTCCCTTTGGTGTTACTGCTGGAGCTACTGTTTGTACTGGCTTCTAGTACATCATCATCGCCACTATTATCAGTTGCTTCAATGCTAAGGCCGCTGGTATTACTAAAAAGTGTATCTGGTCTATCAACTGTCTCATCCTCCTTGTCTGAATCTGACAATGAATTGTCTGATTCGTAAGATAACAGAACATCACCACTACAGGAAGCAACATCTGCATCTCCCATGGTATCAGAAAATATTGGATTAATGATGGTGAACCACTCTGGCTCAACAATCGTTGCCTTTCCGCTTCCCTTTTTAACACGATCTGTAAATTTTCGCCACTGACTTCTAAGAAACTTATACTTAACTCGGAGCCTAGCTGGAGTAATTTCCAGGGGGGTATCTTTCAATTTTCGAATTTTCTCTTTCACGTTTGCTTTCTTCTTTGAATTCGTCAGATTTTAGGTATGTTTCAAGATCTTTTGCAATTTCTTCATAAACACACAAGTTTGCAGACTTCTTTAATGCTAGCGTTTCTAATTGAACAGCATACTGTTTCTTTTCATCTGCTAGTACAATTGCAAAGTATTTTAATTCAGTTTCGGTCCAAACTCGCTCCTTCTTAGCCCTATTTTTCTTGTTCGAATCATGAACCATTTCATGAACACGATCATTGCTTCTATCCGCCATATTGACTATTATGGGTGAAATCCGCTAACAGCGAGTAACGAAGTATCATTTGTTTTGGTAGTTCGTCCACAGTACGCATTTATACTCACAGACGGATGATGCGTCAAGACGAACTACCCATGCAAATTCGTCTAAACAGACGAACTATTCTGATAATTCGTCTTGAAGGATGATCCGTCTGTTTGCCCGTATTTAAACACAGACGAACTTAAAGACGAACTATGTTTTTCTTGCCCAAGTTCGTCCAGACGGATGATTCGTCTCTAGTATAAATCGGGCCAATGTATACCTGACGATCCATAATGACTACACCATTGCCTTTGTCAGGTTTAAGAACAATGATTTTGTCATTATTACGGATGTTCCTTAGAATTTTATGTTTCTTCAGGTCTTTAGGAGTTGGATGGTAGGAAGTTACGTACGTGTGTGCCAAGTGACCAAGTTCCGTTTTTTACAAACATCTACAAACATCTTCAAGCCTCTCCTTCATGTAAAAACAAATTCTCACCTTCCTGTTTTAAAATCATCGAAACTGATCAATCCACTTTCTCACTCAAAATCAAGGAAGCTCTACACATTAATAAAACTAATCCCGATTTAAATATCCAAGTTCACCACTACAACACTATATTTACTTTATAATAATACTTTTGTTATAAATTCTTAATACTTATTTTAGAACTTACGTTATAGTTATTAATACTTAATACTCATTGTAATTAATTTACTCATATCATATTATGTATCATATTACTTAACACTAATCATTCTGCACTGAAGATGGCATTCTGATAATGTCGAAACATGTTTGCTCTCAAAAAAATCGTCGTTTTTCTCAAGTGTTTTTTAAAATTGCTGCTAATTAGAAATTATGGTAATATTATCTACGACTTAGCACAAAATTCTCATGGAAAGGTTTCCTTGTTTTTCGAAATTATGAAAAGCTTACAACTAAGAAACGCAAGGCTGAACTTGATGTCGCCTTCCTTAAAGATTGCAATTCACTTGGAGTTTTCCAAAGTTCCTGTGTTTTCCACTACCTAATGTTGACAATCGAGATACATACCACATTCGAAAGCGTTTACTACGAACTACGATAACGAAGAGATCTAAAGAACTACGGACACTGGATAGGGACCTGACGAACAAAACAGAAGAAATCAAAAGCTTTCTTAACCCAATTGACTGGCATATCTTGAATAAAGCCCTCAAAAAGAATGTCGACAAACAACTGAACAAAATATTTTCGACACACCGTAAGAAACTAAATAATTTGACCAAAAACAAGGCTATACCATTCACTCATAAAGACACTGTCACCAACCTATCATCTGTAAAGCTAAGTGAAGATGAACTTAACGCTCTAAAAAACGGTCTCAGCTTCAGCATCAAACCTCCAAAAATCCACTCCTCCGACATTTTGGCAACATTCGAACGAATCCACTATTCATTAAGAGATAAACTTATCAAACAAGAGGACTATTCAATACTAAAAACGGAACTTGGGCACTTGGCACACACGTACGTAACTTCCTACCATCCAACTCCTAAAGACCTGAAGAAACATAAAATTCTAAGGAACATCCGTAATAATGACAAAATCATTGTTCTTAAACCTGACAAAGGCAATGGTGTAGTCATTATGGATCGTCAGGTATACATTAACTCTTGCCTCACTATAATTAACAATTTATCAAAGTTCAAACCACTCGATCATGATCCTACAATTTCCCGTGAAGCAAAGTTACAACGACTGTAACTTAAAGAAAAACTCTATAGACGAAAAATCATTTCAAGAAATGTACCCTAGAGGTTCACAGCCAGCTCGATTATATGGTTTACCTAAACTTCATAAATTAAACGATATCAATGACATACCTCCTATCAGACCTATAAATTCTTCAATCAATTCGTATAACTACAAATTAGCCAAATACCTCAGCTCTTTACTCCAACCCTAATACCTAATGACCATTCTGCTAAAGATTCTTTTAGTTTTATCGATGATTTTTATCTTTTAACACTAACGCTCCACATGACAAATTCTTTATTTCTTTTGACGTTGAAAGCCTTTTACCAACATACCACTGACCGAAACCATAGACATTGCTATTGATTTAATTTTTACCAACAACCCTACATTCAAAATGAGCAGAACAGAACTAAAACTATTGTTTAACATCACTACGGCCGAGACTCATTTTTATTTAACGGTAAGTACTACGACCAAATTGACGGGGTAAGTATGGGCTCACCCTTGGCACCCATTCTAGCCAACATTTTCATGGGTTTTCACGAACGAAACTGGTTAAATAACTACAGCAACAACAAACCTTTATTTTACCGCAGATACGTTGACGACATTTTTGTATTTTTCATAACAAAGACGAAGCATTACTCTTTACGAATACATCAACAAACAACATCAAAGCATAAACTTTACATACGAAACCGAACAAGACAATCAGTTACCCTTTCTTGACATCTTACTAACTAAATCACATGAAAACTGTATGACCTCTACGTACCACAAACCAACATATACAGGACTACTGACTAACTTTTTAGTTTCACACCATTAAATTACAAAATTGGACTGATACGAACACTGACCGACAGAGCACGGAAACTCAACAACACAGACATCGGCTTTCAACGTGATTTAAAGAAACTAATATTCACTCTCCAACGTAATTCTTTTCCTTTTCATTTCATCAACAACACTATACAACACTATTTGGACAACAAGAAAAGCACTGACTCATCTAACTCCACAACTAACACTAACGATATACAACAACCTGACAATAAACGTTATTTCAAACTACCTTACATAGGTGATTACTCACGACACACACAACGCAAACTCACACAAATCATTAAACGCTACTGCACTGACATTGACGTTAA
Source organism: Xenia sp. Carnegie-2017 (assembly GCF_021976095.1). Lineage (NCBI taxonomy): Eukaryota > Metazoa > Cnidaria > Anthozoa > Malacalcyonacea > Xeniidae > Xenia > Xenia sp. Carnegie-2017. The sequence goes on from NW_025813436.1 coordinate 222,818, forward strand.
ACTTATTTTCACATCTTTTAAAATAAAATCTTTATTTTCGTTTAAAGACCCACTTCCCGAACTTTCCAAATCTATGGTAGTTTATCAATTTTCATGTGCGGGATGTAATTCCCGCTATATTGGTGAAACTTCTCGCCAATTATCTACCAGGATAAAGGAACATACTCACACAGACAAAAACTCCACTATCTACAAACATCTTCAAGCCTCTCCTTCATGTAAAAACAAATTCTCACCTTCCTGTTTTAAAATCATCGACACTGATCAATCCACTTTCTCACTCAAAATCAAGGAAGCTCTACACATTAATAAAACTAATCCCGATTTAAATATCCAAGTTCACCACTACAACACTATATTTACTTTATAATAATATTTTTGTTATAAGTTCTTAATACTTATTTTTAGTAATATTATATAACTTAATATAATCCTATTCATTGTAATTAATTTATTCATATCATATTACGTATCATATTACTTAACACTAACCATTCTGCACTGAAGATGGCATTCTGATAATGTCGAAACATGTTTGCTCTCAAAAAAATCGTCGTTTTTCTCAAGTGTTTTTTAAAATTGCTGCTAATTAGAAATTATTTAAAAAATTATATTCATATTTGAATGAAAGCAATGGGTATATAGTGTATAAAAACTGATTATTTTAGTAAAGCTGACACTTAGAATTTTTATGATTCAGCAGTAACTGACTCTCAAAAACCTGAAAGTCAATACAATAATACATACATATATATATATTGATGCTACTGCAAATTGCAAATCCCTTTTATACACACCTTAGATGAAAAAGTCAATTGCATGAAATTGTTCAAACATCAAGGAAACTACCATATACTGTTTTACTTTGTTCTTTGTGAAATTAATATGCTGATTAATTTTCAAATGGAATGACTCACAGATGCATATTTTCCAAAATTGCAATTATCAGAGTTGTCTCGACAATGCAAATTGGTTGAATGTGTATCATTCATAAGTTCAGTTGTGCCTGAACGGTTTCTTTTACAGTAAAATGTTTATGGAGCAGGATCACAACTTACAGGCTGAGTATTCCACTTTTAGTCTCACTGCAAAATTAGGCATGTTGAAAGCATCAATGAAAGTTGTTGCACAAGATATTTATATTGCTGAGCTGTTTTAAGTTTCTGTATATGTAAGCTCTAAGAAACCTTGGCCAACAATGAAGTAAAAAATTAATGCATGTTTTAATCCAGAAGAAACAATTATTTTAAGAACTTAGCATGGTAAAAAAGCACTCAAATGAATACCAGCTCCCAAACTATTGAGATTGCTATATCACTGTTGGGCACAATCATTATGACTCTAAGCTGTTATATAACTTCTTGTATTTCATCTGCAATAAATATTTGATGAACTTACAAAATTTTGGAAGATACATCAACACATTCTGTATCATCTAATTCTAGTACATCAAAATCTATAAAAATGTTAAAAATGAAAATATTGTAATTACTAATTAGCAAACTTTACAAATAAATGAGCATATGATATCGAGAAAAACATACTGAGGAACAGTAAAGGTAACCATGCCAAAGGTTTTAATTTTTAAATTGAACATAAAAATACCCTTCTTTTTGATGCTAAACAGTTTACAGTTTAACTTGGCAGATGGAAAATCTTGTACACACTTACATATGTAAATTGTTACAGTTTTACTTGTCAAAGAAAAAATATCTACAGCATCAGATTGACATGTATTGTGCAGATGATCACAGCAATATGATACAGGTAGCTATTCAAGTTAACTTGAAAGAACTTTTTTCAAAATATAACTCTTTGGACAAACTTAAGTTACTTAGTATTTAAAACATTGTAATCTTGAAGCTTATTTGTTTCTTACAATCAATATTCGTTCAAGGTTACCTTAACTAGTGTACTGATCCTGTCAGTCAGGTGTAGCTAACTAAGCTAAACATATCACTCATATATGTGCATGCTATTGTTAGTTTTGTAATTTCTATCTGTAAAATAGTGTACTGGAGTTGATGTTTGCTCATTAAGATGCATTTATGACCAAGAAAGGAATAGATAAGCACTCTTGTTTGTCTTTTCAAAAAGCAAGCTAAGTATAGGTCTCCTAAAAGCTAACATAGCCTTCAATACATAAATTAGCCACTGGATTGGCCTATATATTTCAGTATTTGTAATTTTATAACTTAAGTGTAATGTGTAAAATTACTTACCACTATCATTGCTTTCTTTAATTTCAGCAATAATGCGAACCACGCAACTTAATATTAAAGTTTAAATTGAATTAAAAAAAAATTCAATCAGGAGAGCATACTCTTTACAATAAACGATTGAGGATATCCAAAACTTCGCGGGATAGTACATTGCGGTAAATGATAGGTTGCGTGGTTGCGACCAGGCAGGCAAGTCACCAGGCCTGTTGTTTGAATGTACATTTCAAATTGACTCAAAGAGTCAATTTGAGTATTTTCACAATTAGCATATAGAGACCACAGATCTAATAATACACTAGATAGTGAAACGGCTTACATTTCATAAGTAGTGGTTGAAGCCGGGCAAATTTACTTCCAGAGCCCCAAAGTAGTGAGAATCAATATGGTGTTGTATTAGAAAATATCTGGTCAAAGCTGATATCTTGCAATTACTTGCAACTCACGACGGTTACATAAACTGGTTTACTCTATTAATGAAAAAATCAATGTGACCATAGTTTTCAAGCAAAGACAGCAGAATACGCCAATAAATCGCCGTAAAATTGATTTCAAGTGTAGCTCGATTTGAAAGCATCAGCAGCGACGAAGGCTTAAGATACTGGAATTTGCACATCTAAATATCGTATCACAGCACAATCTGCCACAAAATGTTCAATCGAACGTCGTAGAATTATCTTCCGATATTTATTGTTAAGTAAAACGAGTTGGAGATAACACTTTTCAAAGAAAATTGCTGCTTGCATTTTATGATTTAGTTTAACATGTAACTGATGGAATAAACCAAACTCTGTAAATATTTAAACTTCTCTGTAGATAATTTATTTCTTAATAAATTTTGTAATTGTTTTTGAACAAAAGCACGCCCCTTGTGGAAATCAACCCCAGTTGACAAGGCCAGCGTGTCAAAATAAAGATTTTCATTCATTCATTCAGTTTGAAAGATTTTCTAATAAAGTATATTGTTCACTGTACATAATTTAATATTGCACTGGATTATTGTACCAGAAATGCATTTTCTGGTGTTTCTGGTCGGCGAACGAATATAGCTATGTCACGATGTGAGTAATTAATACGTTCAGAAATTATTTACAGAAAGAATGTGAAGAGTCTACCTCGAAGAGTCTATGTCTTGCTTGTCTATGTCTTGTCTATGTCTTGCTTGTCTTGCTTGTCTATGTCATAGAGTCTGTCTTGCTTCTTCGGAATTTGTTTTATATTATGAGTCTACCTCTGTTACACCAAATTTTTTGTGAAGTACAAAATAGCAGGTCACTTGTGAAACTGTTGATACCACAGGTTGATACAATACACTCTGTCCAATACGGGGAAAATAATTACTTGTTAAAGCAAGAAGAGTCACCAGACTTGTAGTATTGACTGTGTTTTACACATATATATAAACAATGTATTGTCATAGTCTAAACCAATGGGTTATATGGCCACTGCCCACAGTGCTTTAATGTACTGTTATGGTGATGTTATGCTACTGTTTTCAACATTTTTATTGTCTTTTTTACCATTCAGGCATGTATATGCATATAAAACTTATACACATTCTTGTTATTGAAAATATCAAAACTAAATTATTTATTCTGAGCAAAATATTTAATTTGTGCTTGTAACATGTGTCAATTTCTGACTGATTTTGTAATATGCCTGTTCTATTACAATACATCCATAGATCGAGTATGATATCGCTGTATTTGCCACACGAACTAAGCCACACTATCGCAGATTGTCCTGTGATATGATATTTAGATGTGGAAATTCCAGTATCTTAAGCCTTCGTCGCTGCTGATGCTTTCAAATCGAGCTACACTTGAAATCAATTTTATGGCGATGTATTGGCGTATTCTGCAATTTTTTCTTACAAACTATAGTAACAATGATTTATTTCATAAATAGTGCAAAAGTTGATGCAACTCCGCGATTTGCTAATAATTGCGAGATATTAACTTGGACCACATATTTTCTAATACAACGCCATATTGATTCTCACTACTTTGGGGCTCCGGAAGTAAATTTGCCCGGCTTCAACTTTTATGTCAGTTGCACTATCTAGTGTATTATTAGATCTGTGATAGAGACAATTGAGTTCTATAATAGCTATAGAGACCATTGAGGTCTTACAGAGCTCAATGATAGAGACTGGGTTGATAGTTTACATTTTGTCCGAAGTCGTTACGAAGTTTTACGAGAGAGTACAAGGCACGCGAAACGCGCGAAACCAGTTAGTTGTATCGTTCATGGCGGCCAGGTTAGTTAGGCCTTGGAGAAGATATTTCATTTAGTTGCTCGCAGTTTTCGTGTTCGATAGGACAAGATTCTCGCTTTTCTTCAACTTATAAGGTATTATTTTCTTAATTTGTTTAATTATAGAAAAAATAAAAAATACATAAATCTGGCTCACAAGATTTTTGATTACGTAATACTAGTGGTAGCTTTAGCAAATGCCTTAATTTTATTTGATTGTCGTTTGATATACTGAGATTTGTTAGCATGATTTTTTAAATGTTCAATCATCTTACAGGAAGAGATTTTAAATAATAGAGTTGTACTGATGTACTTGACATATATGATAATGTCGCTCTGATCGCAATATTTTCGCAAGCTACTGCAGTAGGATGGAGAAATATTCACCAAAACTTGGACAAATGCTGAACAGTACTGCATTTTTTATGAGAAATTATCACTTTACAAAAATTTTAGCATGTTGGCTTCTTTGACATAACATTATTTCTTGCTGCATGAGAGCAAAATTGTTTAGATAGTAAACTTTCAATTAAGATGTTTCCCATGTTTCATAAATATAATTGTGCATTACGTGTAATGCATGAGTCAATTCCAAGCGTTACCATCCCCCCCCGGGATACCCCTGGGCATTTGCCCTGGAGATCTTTCTCGGGGGTTGGGAATTTGCTCGTAAAAGAGATGCTCGGGGGCCGGGTATTTACTCCGGCAATAATACCCCCGGGGATTTGATACCATTTGAGTACGTGAGTCGCGACTATTGATTTCTATTAATTGCGACATTAAGTACCGATTCCCATCTCCTGGTATCCAGACGGACCATCGTGTAGTTTTTTCCTTACCCAGTTGCTGATGTAAAGAGACCTTGGGGAGGGGAGGATTGCGAAACATGCACGGGAATTTGCTATTGGCATTATGTAACCAATGTGTCAGAGCTGCTAAATTTATATGCAGTTGGCAAAGCTATAAGGAGCCCGCCGCCGTCTGAAATACTGGCAGACTTTCACAAGAATCACAGTGGTGGATGTGTAGAGGATACTGACATAAGCATGCTTGCCAAGAAATGTTTGCTGTCAACCAAGGATGTTAAATTGTGGCTTCAGCACTTGACGCAAATTTATGTGAACAGGAAAAGAGGTGCTGGAAAAGCAAAAGCAACAAGAGAAAAGCGGAGCAAGGGAAAGTAACTCAGGAACGAATTTCTTTTACTACATTTATTTTTTATAGGATCTCTCATATATCTTGTTTAATAAAGTATTAAAAAGTGTTCCTAATTTTCGTAATTTACAATTAATTGGTCCCGGAGCGGGGCATTTGCCATTGGCAGCTTGCCCGGGGGCTGAGTATTTGCCTTCTTGCCTTTCCCCGGCAGCGGGGAAATTGAACTATTAAAACGAAAAAAATCAAATGCCCGGCCATATTCCCGGGGGGGATGGTAACTCTTGGAATTGACTCATGCATAATGTTTTGGCATTTTGTAATATATTAAGAATCAAGTTTGGATAAAAAATTTGTTCAAGAGACTAAAAGTCAACAAATAGACTTTGCCAGTGCTATTTGTTTGTAACGGTTCACCTTCATAGTTTGCAATTTAAAATTGTTTATGATTTTATATTTAATTAGTTTAATCATTTTATTTATTTCCACTTCATCTTCATCATATGTGTTCAAGTTTGTTGCATCCATTTTTGCTTTTTCTGCCTTCAACTTCATTGCAACCAATTAACCAATGTAAAGCCTGGATCATCTGGAATCACACCAAGGGTGAATAATTGTCAGATGAGGCATAGCTATACTAAACTTTTTATGCACAAAGTATTAAGCTTTTCTTGAATAAAAATTTTAAGGTAGAAGCAAATTTTGGCTCAGTATTGTCCAAAGCATTTCTTTTACTTTTGTTTAGATTCATGAAAATGCTGTCTTGTAAAAGTATATAACAAGTTGAATTTTAGTATATTATACTTCTATATTGCATGATATACTTAATTTTTAAAGCAATTAACAAAGTTTTATATCCAATGAAATGTCAACCCTAAACAGCTCCAGTGCATCTTATTTGGTCTTGTATTTGAAACTGTTTTTAGCCTGTTCATCTTGAACGTTGTAGAATTTATGTTTGTCAGTAAGACACTTGTGTATACATTGCCTATTCACAAGTTCCGCCCCAGTACTAGCTTCTTAATGCAAAGAACAGGAAACTTGTGTGAAAAGGATGTTGCTGAAGATGTGCATCTGTTTATGTATACAAATGTACATCCCAGCATCTGTTACCAAAGAGTCGTTGTTTCCTAATGGCTGTGAAGCTACATGGAAACTGGAAAGAGAGGATAGTAGTATCAGGTTCGCATTGATTGAGAGCCATATTTGTTGTGCAATACCAGATATTTAGTTTGGTTTGTTCATTCTTTGCCAAATGAATACAGTTGGCAACACAATTTAAGTAAAGGATGGGCTTTATTAGATAGTCGCAGTTTAATAGGCAGCACTTCTTATTAGCAGAGCGGAGACAATTTTTCTAAGTTTTAAGTGGACAGGTACAGAGGCGTAACTGGATTTGGCCCGAACAGCTAAGTGCATGAAAAACATAAAAAAATTAAGCAGCGATATAACTTATTGAGTGGTGCACCATGCCACTTTGTGTAGAACTTCTGAATGGGCAAGCACGCACATATTGGTCAACATAGCTACGTCATGGACAAGCCAACTATCTCTCAACAACGATCTATGCAACTGATCTAGAAATTTTTCAGTGTAAGATTAGTGTGTCAACTACTAATAACAACGTGCACCAAAATTTATATACTTCTGCAAGACTGCTATAACCACTTTACTGTCATAAATTTAAGTTCGAATGTTGATTTTTTGGAGTGGATGATAAGAGGGAGCTAAAAACTTAATTACCGTAGAAATGCCTATTTTTGAACATTTATTTTTTTTAAAATGACTGCCACTTGTATACATTTTTTGTTCTACATGCATATATGAGCTTATTTTGAGCAAAAGAACATAATGTAGGTCACACGACTTATAGTCACTTATACCACAACGCGTTTTAATTTTTTATATTGTATTTAATTTTTACGTAGTTTTACCGAACAATTTTTAGATAACAGCAATAAAAACGAGCAGGATGCGCAACAAGCAGAAAATTTTCACATTTAGTCGAAATTTTTTCAAACCTTGTCCCTTTTCTTGTTTTTATGGGAGACAATGGCCTGGCTTGTCTGAAAAAAATTTGAATTTAATTCTATCAAAATACTATTTATTTTATGCAGCAAACTAATTTTCTACGATTTCGGCTCCAGAGCTTGAAGTTCATTCAACAATTTATAAATTATAAAAAGAAGATTTTAAAGGTGTGAAGTTGATTATTTGTTTGCATGCAATCAAATTTATTTCTTGAAAAGGTTGCTTCTTTACGGAATGAACATCCATGTTTTGAGATTAATCATTAATCATAATTTCTAATTAGCAGCAATTTTAAAAAACACTTGAGAAAAACGACGATTTTTTTTTTTTTGAGAGCAAACATGTTTCGACATTATCAGAATGCCATCTTCAAAAATATTTTTTAAAATCATCGACACTGATCAATCCACTTTCTCACTCAAAATCAAGGAAGCTCTACACATTAATAAAACTAATCCCGATTTAAATATCCAAGTTCACCACTACAACACTATATTTACTTTATAATAATATTTTTTGTTATAAGTTCTTAATACTTATTTTTCTTTTTCCTTTTTTGTAAATATTTTATATTTAGTAACTGAATCATAATCCTATTCATTGTAATTAATGTATTTATATCATATTACGTATCATATTACCTAACACTAACCTTTCTGCACTGAAGATGGCATTCTGATAATGTCGAAACATGTTTGCTCTCAAAAAAATCGTCGTTTTTCTCAAGTAATCATTAATCAATGTGAAATTGATTTTGTATATTTAGATCATGGCTGATGCACAAGAGAACGATGACCAATCAATACCTTCATCGGAGGACAATGTATCAGTTGAGGACAGTATTCAGGTATACATGAAATACGAAAGCAGTATTTTTTGACTGTGTTGTTAAAGTAGTGCTTCGTGTAAAATTTTGCTGGTGTTAGGGTTTTGGTAGCTCTTTCGTACTATAAGAAATAGACAAGGCGAAGAAAGAGGGGTATCGTCCTCAAACTGAGGAATTCACTTGACCAGACTATTTGGTCAATATTGGGGCGCTGATTTCAAAAATTGATGTTATACAGGCAATTTTAGCGGCTTTCAGCCTCATTTTCAAGTTTTAAGACTCATTTTCTTGAAAATCGTTATTTTATAATTATATTTCCAACAAACATGAACTTTGACATTGTCAGACGTTTAATAAAAGAGAGAAAATTTCCGTTTACAAAGCCTTAAAAATAAAAAAAAACTTGCAGTTTTCAACATTCGTCTAAATTTTTAACTATTTTGGGTAAACGTAATTTCATAGCGTACGTCAGCAATTTTTTTTGGAAAAGAGTTTTACAGTTGATCAGATTGAATGACTGTTTCTAGTCGAACATAAACTAATGGTGTAAGTATTTTTAAAGAATTGTGTGATTTTTGGACACAGTAAATGAGTCAAACCTAACTTGCTAATTAGTCTTCAAGTACTTCTTTGTCAAAGTCGTATAAAATGCACGTCCCATGATCATTCATATAGGTTTCTGAGACATTCATGTCTTCTAAATTGACTAGAAGTTCAGACAAAATTCATCGTGATAACAGTTTAGTGGCAACGACGCTACTTTGCCATTCAATTAATTCAGTTAATCACTGGCACTTTCACGTGTGTAACATGATTATGTCGAGTGGTGTGGTATTAGAGATTCGCCTTGCAAAACGCACTGCATGATGTCCAGGAACGGGTAGTGCAGTTTGTCCATAGATACGACTTTTCAGTTTCCATAAAAGACGCATACAAATTTCCTGATATGTAAGAAAGCACTGTGGCATAATACGGCGGCGTTTTCTAGTTCAGCAACTTGTTTAATGAACTCGGTGTATATTATGTGAGAAGCAGGCATGGTTTCCAAAACACATTTTTTCTTAAAGAAGTTAGAGGCATTATGGGTTGGCTGAAAATACGTAGAGACCAACCACTGCGTTTTTTGATTGTCAAATGAGCGGAAGATCTGATGTCGAATTACTATCTCGAGAAGGTCATCTGAGTTTCTCATCATATAACTGTTTCTTTATACACAAGAACGGCTTATTTCGTCATTTTTATCTACTTCTTTAATTCATTTACGATGAAAGAACTACTACTATATTAACTATATACATTACTATATGCTTTTAATGGAAAAATAGATGGTATGCTTTTTGTCTCATCGAAGGCATGGTGAAGAGGGACTGTTTTTTTCTCCATTTTTTAAAAACTTAAGAATGTCATAAGGGACTTTCACATCTGAAAGTTTTAAAAAATACTTTTTGTTGCTTACCCGTGCGAGTTGCTCACCCGTCTGGATATTATCTTTCTTTGTAGGTGTTATAAGCAATAAATACTTTTGCACACTGCTCAGCCTCAGTTATTGGATGAAAATTTCGATAGCAATAGCCCTGATCGTGTTTATATTGCTTAAAATTGAGTATCTAAATGTCGGGCACTCGAAAAAGGCAAATATAAAACTTATTGCTCTAGTAAAAACAGGTACGAATTGCGTACATGGGTAGAAGACAAACGGCAGCTATAGGCGGAGCGTAAATTCATGGTTAAGTAGCTAATGGCGATAAAATGACTACTTCGAGCTTAGTTTCACTTTATAGTTCAAGCTACTTTCACTTTATAGCTAGTTATAATTGCGTTCTATAATATAAGACTTTGTGTTCAGGCATAATTTAGCACAAGAAATATTTCTTGTCCTTGTTGAGATGGTCTTAATGCATACTGGCACATTCAATGCAATATTCTACTTTAGTCAATGTGTGGAATTAGAATGAAATTTAAAACCTCGTGCAGGAGTAAAAAAAAATTTACAACTTTTGCATACTCACGTATACTAAAAATTGGAACTGGCGGCTATGTGAATTAAGGCGTTGCAGGTTTTTTGATACATCTTGTGTCAGGGACCGTGGAAGATCGATGATTGTGTGTGGGGAGAGGGCATATTCTGTACATTTTTAAAGTATTATTTCATAATTTGACATTGAAATCAATTGTCATTATAAAGAGAAACATGAATTTATAAATAAATCTCTTCCCCCAAATCACCGACCTTCCGTTGTCCCCGTGTATTTGATCTCTGTACGGATGTCTTGGTTACTATAGTTACAATTTCAAATAAACTTGATCGCCCTTTTCTAAATGAGCATCAATTATGATAGAGGAAAATCATGAACTTGATTTCCTTTGATCTGAAGGTTCAATGCATGATCAGTGACATTTTACAAATATATCTTCCTACAGTTATTTATTGACAGCCAAGTAGAGACAGAAGACCAAAAAAAAGTTGTCTTGATGTGCTTACCATCATTGTGTACCTTCGTGTCGAATGTCCTTGTTCCAAGCTCTTCGAAAGATGAACATGAACTGACGGTCAAAGCTTTTCAAGAAAAACTAAAAGAGCTTGAAGATGAACGGAGTTCAGAGACGTGTGATAAGTCTTTAAAGATAAAAAAGGTAATTTGTTAAGTTGTCATTTTTGATCATCAAAGTAAGTCAACCACCATATTTGTGCGACTAAGCTGCCCAACTATTTAAATTACTTGCATTTCTTCATCACCTCAAATGAGCAAAAACATAAAATTCGTCACATAATTGAGAAGGGAAGAAATTCATTATTTTTTATCAGCTGCAGAACAATCCAATTTTATCATGCTTAATTAAACCAAAGTTTACACTTAACTAAGTTTGCAACAACTCATGATAAACGAGATACGATCACTTGAGCATGCTGCTAGAGAGAGAGGAAGCTGATTTGTCAAAGTTAGTCACGCTTATTTCATTAGTGCAAGATCTTTCAAAACAACACATTTGAGCATGCGCAAAAGCATTATTCTAATCAGTTTATACAGGATGTATGAAAAAAACGGATTGTCTTTCTCTTGGAAAATTATTTTTCAAAAAAATATTTGTCGATTTCAGAGGGGGAAAATTATGCAGGAATCTTGTGTGTCATATCATGGCGAAGAATACCAAGATCACCCGGTAGGTTTTCACTTTTTTGGCATGCTTTCAGACTTATAGATGGGATTCTTAATTTCTTCTTCGACGTCACTGTCATCAAACTCTTTTCAGCAAGAAGCAATGAAGGCAATGACACCAAAAAAAGATGAAGATAAGTTAAATTATTCTTTGGCCGACAGTGATGTTGAGGTTAGAAAGGTGATTGATGAAGGAAACTTTTTAGATCCAGTGTCAAAGATCTTTTGAAATGGTACTTTTATCATCGTGCTGAAGCCTTTGTTTTTGTTCTTTCAATTTTGGTTTGTGTATATAGGTGTCATTACAATTCAAGTTTTGTTTAAGCATTGCTATAATATTTTATCGTTATTTTTGGTGATTTTTAGTCTCAAAATATGTTGGAGACCGAAAGAGAAAGACTTCCACTAGAACGCAGTAAACCTTGTTACGACCATCAAGTATGTAAACTAATTGCTGACAAAGGGAAATGATATTTTTCCGAAATCAATAGTTCTTGGGCTTTGTCTTTGGGAAATATTCGCTCATAGATAGCTAATTTACACTTTTTGTCTAAATGTTGATTCTCTTTAGGTTTCAGCCAATCATACTCTAGATTGCACGGTTTAAAACTCCAATCTTTGTTACAAGCCACATATTAAACAAATAGACAACCGATGCTTTCCTATTTTGTGTTATTTGATCATAATTTCACAAGATCATAATTGCCGTTTTCATATCAGTCAGACTGCATTTTCTAAAAGTGTTATACTTCCCAATTTTACTGGTTCCGTAGTTCTTTATACAGTTACGATTTAAGTTTGTGGAAAGTAAAGAACCCATACAGTCTAAGTGTGCATTGTACATTGTTTATAGTGTTGTTTTTTGTCTATTTTAGCCTCAAAATACTCTGCAGAGCGAAAGGAAAAGTCTTTCGCAAGAATCCGATGAGCCAAATACAGACAATCAAGTATGTGTATATATTATTGCTAAGTATGGACAATCCAATTTCCCCAAATATCTTTTACAATAACTCAAACAGAATAAATTGAGTTTAATGTAGGCTAGTTATAATTCCGTGCTATCATAGCTATAGTTGGTTTGTAATATATGCTTTTAATAGTGCATATTTTCACACGGTGAACTGGTACTACATGACTCTACAAAGTCAAACAATTCAATGCAGGCCGAAAGGGCAGTGGCTAAGAAAATTTTTTGGATTTCAATGAAAGATTTGACTTTGTGATTGCTAATTCTTTATCGAAAAAAACTCAATGTGAATATAATAGAATTCAAAAAAGAATTTTCAGAGGCCTTATACCGAAGTTTCCATTTTTTATGCATTTATTGAAGCAAAATACATTTATCCACAGTCAGCGCTATACAAGATGCATATGCCACCATTTTTCACAAAACAGAAATTTTTTGGTGAAATCATGCTTTAACTACAAGAATCAGATACGCATTTACATCAGTATCCTCTATCACATGACATTAATCAATGATCGCAATATGCTTTGTTCTCGTTTCCTATATAGCTAACTAAATTCCAAGTTTACACAACTGCGCGTGTTTGTTTTTACTTCTGGATTTTGAAAAATAAAGAGAACCAATTGCAGTTTTCATCCATAATATTATCATTAAAATAAACATGAAAAGCTGGCTTCAGCATATTTATTTAATTGTAAGTTATAATATTGCCTTAAGACCCCCACATAAACTTTATGAGTAAGAAAATCCAGTGGAGAAACCGCATTTTATGTTAACAACCATTATATGTTTTCATTAATAATCATACCAGTTTTATCCGCTTTTATTATAGTTCATCCAAAGCAATTAATTGCAAATTTATATCATGCCATCTTGCCTAATATAACATATGCGGATCTAGAAGACGTTGCAGAGGGTGCACTCTTTACTAAGCTCGTATAACTTATTGACTTGTTGATGAAAATGTTATTGTAATGCGAATTTTTCAAATAATGCATTTATCACTGAATGAGATACTGGAACCGCCTCTTGCATAAGCTACTACAAATTCGTTTGCTAATTTACTCAATAAGTGAATGAGGTGGCAAAAAATTCGACATTGATTAAATATGACGATCCTAACACTTTCCGATAATGAAACACCATTTTGCTGACTATCGCCCTGTACGCTAGACTTCCTGAAAAAAGCGATGAAACGCTTCACAATATGTTACGAAAAATTTCCTTCTCAAGTTCGCTTAACTCACATAAATTCTTTATGTTGTGTGTAATCTTGTTTGTTGCTTTGGTAAAGAAAATTGTGAACATTATGATTCGTCAATTGTAGGTTTTAGATGCAAAGGAAGGGATGAAAGAACGAGAAAAAGATGAACATAGTAAACTAAATACTGATCATATGGTATGTCTTTATGCTTTTCTTAAATGGATAACATATATGCTCTTCGTATAAATATGAAGTAGTTTTACACGATTTATTATTCTGAATTATTCTTTGAATATCATTGAAAAACTGCGCATATTGTGAGTAAAATTAGACTATATACTTATTTTTCATTTCTGATCAAATTTTTAAACTTTGGTCATTTTTTGAGGTGATTTCAAAATTTTTGAAATTATCTTGGATTTTTTCTGACCAGGTAGAGGCTTTTGTAGAAACTTTATAATCAACTTATTGACGATTTCAGTCTCATTTCACTGGATTGATTGTGATTGCACACATTGTGTCAATATTTGCACGAAAAAAAATCATCACTTAACTTATGCATTTGCTTCAACATTACATGTCATTCATCATCACTGGATGACACTGGTCATTACTGGATGTTATCATAAATGACTACTTACGTGATTTTTTACTTTGTATAAAACAATTGCTTGAATATTTACATCAATGCTACCTTGAACTTGGTTCACTACTGATTATCCAGACTAATTCAGTCTTTCCATTTATTACTGAATGATTAAGACTTTTTATGACTGATTACGTTCTTAAAGCTATGCTATTCAGAAGGATGGCACACTAACTTTTGCCAATGACTAAATAATATCTGAACTTTATCTTAACTGCTTAATATTTCAAAGCTCCCAAAATCATTTTTATGGATTAGATAATTGTTATTTCTTGTAGCTCCAAACTAGAAAGAAGCCTGTGCAAGAACACAACGGACCAAGTACATCACATAAAGTATGAGTATATATTGTTAGAATCGTTTTGTGAAAAACATTTTTCACGAATACTTTTTTTTAGTAATAAGATCATTCCGTATTACTGCATGAGGAATATTATAGAATGGATAATCCAATTAGGAAACAATATTTTAGCTAGGTCAATGACTAGTTTATTCACATCATTTGTCAGCTGTAAGATAGCATTTTAGCCTAGCCAAAATAGTCAGTTTCAATTTTAGTAAAGTTACTTGCCAAAAAAATGTGCCAAAAACTTATCGATAATTTACCACTTAAGTGATCAAGGAGGCATCTAGGTTACTAAAATAGAGCAAATATTAAGAGCCGTACGTTTAAAAGATTAAACACAACTTCCAAATATTTGCCCTAAAAATGGATTTGTTACATAGCTATGTGTTTCACTCTGTGACGAAAATTTGTTTTTAGGTATTCAAGCTTGATACGAACGAAGCTTTATGCTGTAAATACGCACCATGTGCTGGGAATTGCATGAAACATTTACTATATATCGAAAAAACGGGTTTATGTCCAGGGACGCCGGAACTGGGGGGCAAGGGGGGCAACGGCCCCCCTTGCCTTTTCTGGAGATGGGCAGGGGGCGCAAAAGTGCCCTACAGGTTGAAAATTTATTGTTTTTAATCCAAGATAAAGACTACTTAACCGTTGTGGGATATTGCATTCTTTTTAGCTTAGCAATAAAATTGTCGTAACTATGTTAGTTTTCCTTTAACATTTCTTTGTTTTAAGTACGTTTTGTAAGTTCTTTGTTTGTTTAGTTAGTTCTTCTTTTTGTTGCAACGCGCGAGAACTTGAAACGCAATGAAAGAGTGAGTACTGCTAATGACGTAAAGGAAAGCTCGACTTATGTAATTACCGATAGTATAAATAACATGTAAATAATTAACTCTAATAGATAGCGTAAGAATACTCCAATGATGTACTGTAGATTGTTTGGCTTGTAAAATAAAAGGTTCAAAACGAAGAGTGTTAGTGAACCAGCTGAGGAGCGAATTCCTCGACAACCGTGAAACGTCATTTTTTAAATGTAAACAACTAAAAATCACAATACCTTTGCAAATTCCTTTCATTATTATTAAATCCAAAAAAGTACCAGGAACATGACGTATAGCAAAGATATTTTTAATGGTAAACATCTGCTGGCATAAATGGCTCAGTCACCCAAACACTGATGACTTTGAAAGGGATTTTTTTGCATCTCATCGCTTTTTCTGCAATGCCAAGAGCAGAAGGATATAAAAAAGATTCAGCAAAAGCATTAGCGAAAGCAGCTGCTAAACCAGGTCAATCTAAAATAACATCGCTGTTTGCAAAAGGAAACACAGGCCGTGATTTTGATTCTGCTTCAACAAGCGGAATTGACACTGTAATAACTGTCTATAATGAAAAAGCCTCAGACTGTGAGTCACAAAAATGGTCCAAACCGAAAAGCTTGATTGGTGAAACAGAAAAGATATGCATGAAAACGACATGGGTAAAACATGAGAAAGACTTTACAAGTGAAGACAAGGAAAGTAGTCTGAAGCATGGTTGATATTTCCAAGGTCAGTGGTTACGAAATTATGAGTGGCTAGTGTACAATCGAGAAAAAAATAAGGCTTTTTGCGAAATTTGTTCTACTCACTTTAAGATAAAGGGAGTGTTTGGCAGTTATGAAGTTGGATTTGATAACTGGAAAAAAGGCTGTGAGAAATTCAACGAAAATGAAAACAGTTACGCTCATAAAGAAGCTTGTGCCACATCAGACAAAGGGCAATTGTCTATTAGCATAGCCTGCAGTTCGCTTGCTCTTGAAACGCAGCAGTTAAGGCGGAAAGGGTTAATTTTACATCTTCAAACAATAAAAACACTCTTACGCCAAGGTATAGCGATTAGAGGTACAACGGATTTTGAATCTAATATTCATCAGTTCAATCTTGATAAAGCTGTCAACGACAAGGCACTAAAACTTTTACTGGACGAGAACCGATACGTAACTGCACACGACATCCTGGACGAGCAGAAACAGATGATTGTATTAAATGCTCGAAGACATTTGATTGTTCAAATTCTAGTGAGAGAATCATTTTCAATTCTAGCTGACGAATCATCAGACGTATCTAAGAAGGAACAGTTGTCTTTCTCCGTAGGACCTGTGATGATAATTACGAAGTATCGGAAGATTTTGTTGGAATTTATGAATGTTCGCAAGGACTTTCATCTGATGCATTACTGCACTACACCAAGATATCCTTCTCAGATGTTGTATGGAAGGTCACAAAATGGCAGTTATTGGCTTTGATGGGGCTTCAGCAATGAAATCCCTCGCAAGAAAGCTCAAGGAAGATAGTGCACCAAACGCAATTTATGTTCATTGTTTCAGTCACTGCAATGAACTTATTATACAGGATGCAGCTAAGCAATCTAATTTATTGTCTACGTCACTGGATTTATGCCAATCCCTGTATGCAATCGTAGGTGCCCATCCAAAACGTATTTTATTGTTCGAAAAAATACAGGCAGATTTTAGAAATGAAACAGGAACAAACAATTACAAAGTTCTAGGACTCCAAAGTCTTTCTACAACGAGATGGACAACAAGAGTAAAGGCTGCTGACGTCATCTTCGAGAAATCGGCTGAACTACATGCAACCCTTGAAAAATTGCAGGAAGATCCTAGCATTTCGGCAGACACAAAAGCAAAGATTAGAGGAATATTAAGGCGACAGCTGTCTTCCTTAATCGTCATCGCAACAAGAAAGCTATTGGCTTTACTCGAGAAGCTTTCTAAAGAGCTCCAAGCGGTTAATATTTCAGCTGAGTATGCTCTATTTTCAATAAGACAAGTCCTGCAACGTCTTCATGAGATGAGAAGCGAAGAAGAGTTTGAGCGTACACTTGATGACGCTAAGAAAGTTTTTCGTGTTATGATGTCGTTTCCACTGTAATTTAGTGAAAATTTTGGCACTGGCACTAGAATAAGAAAAGTTCCAAGATGGATGAATAATGAAGAAATGTTAATAACAGAAAGCCTCCACGTCACAGATGCCTCAGTTTACAACAGTGCGAATATAACACCAATGAAAAGCTCGTACTACCAAGCCATTGATGCAATCATCTCAGGTCTAGGATCGCGATTTGAACAAGACGATCTTTTCCAGATCAAATGTATCGAGGAACTGTTACTTAACTCTATGAAAGAAAGAGGAGTATCTTTAGATGGATTAAGCAATTTTTTGATTGATAAAGATGTTCTAAGAATGCAGCTTGATGATCTTCCTACCATTCTTGGGCTATACAACGCGGATCAGAAGATAAAAATAACAGAAGTCACGCGTATTTCAACATTAGCAGAGATATTCAATGGCATGCCGTCAGCAAAGAAAAGGTGCTCAGAGATCCACAAACTAATTATACTATACTACACAGTGCCACTCTCATCTGCCTCGTGCGAACGCACATTCAGCGTAATGCGTCGTCTCAAAACATGGTTGCGGTCAAACACTGAAGGAAATCATCTGAATGATATTATGTTCTCCAACATTCAGAAGCAACACATGGATATGGTTGAAATAGACGTAATTGCCAAAGAGTTTTCACAGAGAAATGAAAGAAGAAATAAATATTTTGGAAAATACAATACATGACAAATTGTAAATTAGTGACGTTACATCGTTTGATAGTTATATTATCGTTAATATTCATCGATCAACACTGCGGACATGTGCTTCTGTACAGTGTATTGCATGTAGCACATCTCTTTGCTGTTTATCACTATTAGATTATTTTTAGTATATTGCACTAATGTGCCCTTCCACAAAGGCTTGCCCCTCCTGCCCTTTTGCCGTTCCGGCGTCCCTGTTTATGTCCTGGACAGGTGGATAAAAAATTGGGTCAGATTTCGTTAGGGAAAAAATTCTTGGCGGATCTAAAGGATATTTTATCACTTGAGAAGACACCAAAAGAGAAATGGCTAGAGTTGATGAGTGAAATGTTGGAGAAGCTTCAGAAAACTACAATGCTGCCATGTACACAGGTGCTTATTGCCCTACAAGAAGAACACTTCTTAAAGTCAATATTCGAAAATGAGTTTTGCGATGACAAACTCATCGATAATGCAAAAAAGAAGTTCGAAGAGAGTAAGCGTAAGGCAGGAATTTTGCTTTATGTTACTGGCAAAGAGAGTCATGGTCTAATTTTATAATGGGACGAAAGAGGTCAACAGGTGAATATGTACGACTCCACAATTGATGAAGACAAAATGGTGGATTTTGGAATTATTCACAGATTACAAGTCCTTGACTTGGATGAGACGATTGATAAGAAACTTCTCATTGCTAAACAATGGTCCAAATTAACAATGCTCGACTGTGGAAAAGAATATCGTAGAGCTCACGCAAATAATGTTCGTCAAAAGCGTAAAGGGTCAGTATCTCATTGATGTTTTAGTCATAAAAATTCTTAGTAAATTTGAATTTTTTGCATAGGGTTTTTATCAACATTTTTAATCAATTTTGTACTATATATTCTGTAATCAGCTACTTTAAACATTATTTTAATTTGGAAAATGCAAAATTTTGGAGTATCATAATGATTTTATTTAAAAAACGGCTGTTAAAATGTAAATTTAGTGAAAACCAAGTGGGTGTAGACCATGTGACTTTGTTATCCCATAGCTACGTTTGTGGTATATCTTTATGACAAATTAATATGTCAGATCACAATAAGAAGCAATAGAAAGGATTTCTCAATGCTCGTACTAACACCACAAAAGACATCATTGTAATAAATGTAACCATGGTAAATTCGTATAATCACGAGTGAAATGTATAAAATTAACTGGAACCATAACTTGTATAGTTTGATCCCGTGGTTGGTTGAAGCCAAACATCCAGCTAAATTTTAACCAACTGTCCTCTGAAATAATTCAGTTTTTAATTGTTTTCTTCGCAACTGACGTTTGTTTTGGCTTCTTGGCAGTTGACAAACGTGAAAAATTAATCATTGTTGTTTTTTGACAGATTTTGTGCTTTGAAATTGTATCGACTACACTTAGTGTATGCTACAGCACTTAGATATTTGTGAGGAGAAAACAATCGGCAATAATCTAGGGGATTGATCGACTAACTAATACAATGAATGATGACGGACTGAATGCCAAGAAATAGATAAAAATATATCAATATTTAAAGCATTTTATAAAACTGATAGTTTATAATTTACGACCTTTTACGTTTAAAAATGTTCCAGTGATATATCTTATTTGATGACTCACGATTTTCTTGTTTATTTATTGTTTTCTTTTAACAATATTATATACTAAGCTTACCGGCCCGTTTTATGAATGTGTTTATTTTCTTTTCTCTCAAGAACTAATTGTTATGTATTTAAAATATAATCTTCATATGCATTTACATAAAAAAAAAGTAAATGCATAAGATGAAGATTTTCAAACTCTTTTTTAAAACTCTTTTTGCGAGGATCTTGCATTCTTATTAATGATCTGAGCTGTATATATATTTGTATTGTGTGTGTTTCATGTCCCAAAAAATGCTTCTAAAAAACACCATTTTCTCTTGCAAATTGCTCAATTTTTAAAAAACCTTTTGAGTTTGTGTATTTAAATTGGAACTAAAATATTTGGGTGGTTTGAACGATTAGCTATGTCAACGACAAGTTCACTTTTGAAAATTTATAAATATAAAAATTCTATTTAGTATACCAAAGGACTAGAGCGACCTAAATGGCTGCCATCATCTGGCTTCAATTTCCCCCTCTGACGTATTGTTCCAGTGTATATTAAAGTTCACTTAATGCCATACAGAATGAAGAAACTCAAGAAACGAATTTGGTCTTTTGCTGAAATTTGGCTACTTCTAACCTATATTTGCTTACAAGGGAGAACTGTTGATAGACATGAGCTACCAACTACCAAGAGCATTTAGCCCAGGATATGAACTACGAATGAACTACTAGTACAAATCAGTGGATTTATGCAAACTTCACTATCCATAATAAAACGAATTGCGACAATGGAGAAGTTTCCACAACGTGCTTATGAAATAAAGTTTCACCTTTATACATTTTGGTATGAGTTAAAAGATCAGAATGCATGCACTGAGTGTGATGAGCGTTTGTTTTTCCTTATAAGTATAATAGAAGTGAAAATATCGGTTGTTAAAAATACCGTTTTGACGAAAATTGCATACTGATATGCCGGGTCCTGGACACTAGCCTGCGGTACCTCGTGATGTCAGTGGTTGTGTTCTTTCCAATCGTGATTGTTTTCATCATTATTTTCATTGGTTTCACTTTCTGTATTCAGAAATAAGGAGGGAGTGAATGGTGAAAATAATTTTGGCATCCATGTTCTTGACAACATGTTCCAGGCCCTTTTCCCGTCCAAGTAATTTAATAGAACTTAATGATTCGCCCCCTATGCTGTTAACTAATTTAATAAAATTAGAGGCAGCCCAGTAATTTGTTAAAGTTTTTTATTCGATCGATTTATGTAAATAGTAAAGAGATTTGCTTTCTTTTGTAATCAATTTTTTCAACAAATATTTCCAGGTCCTAAAATTGTCTGTTACTGAATCAGTGGACTGAAGCACTATATAGGTATCATACTGTATGCTCATTCTATTGAGTTCTATAGGTCTCTGTTTTAACTCTCTATTCGCTTGTGCAACAAAGGATATAGTATCAAGAGCTTGTTTTACAAATACTTCTCTGCTTTCGCCTCAGAGAAGCTTTCTGCCAACTGGAGGAGAGTTTTGCTCAACTGATTAGTCCATTTAGTAAGGAACTCTGCACCTTTTGGGTTACAGTTGTTGCCAAATTTCCGAGTTTACTCTGATGGGTTCCATGGCTTCCCTTTTAACTTGAGGGAAAACCTTGTTTTTCTTTTAATTTTTCTTCAGTGAGCTACGTGCGATGAAGTTTATCAACAACCTTTGCAAGGCTTTCAGTTACTTCTGGCCTTCTTTTCTCATCATTTAATTTAATAAGCAACTATGGCCAAAGCTTTCAAATGTGATGAATTGGGGGGTGGATTTAATGTTTGTTTTCTGACATACTGATGACTGATGAGTTCATTTACAATTTTAGTTATATCATCTTCTGAAACTTCCTGTTTTCATGAGTGTTTTAAACGCGGCTATTTTTCTTCCGCGAGTCTGACTTTTGACCGGAAGAGCCACTGCTACATTTTAGGGGGGGAAGCTTTCTACTGTCATATAATGATTCTCTCAAGATTTACAAAAGATTCTTGGACGTTTGTAGACAGTTTAGGGAAATGTCCGTCGATTCTCGGATTGCATAATTTTAAGTAAAGCAGTTGACATTTTCGTGTGAGAAACATTTCAAGCATTAGAAGTGTGACATTCGCCCAAAATCAACGAAAATTTCCAGTTTTCGAGGGTCTCAAAATTGCTGGGAGACGCTGCTAATGCACGCACTGAATGCTGGGATGCTGGAATGTTGTCCCAAGTCATGTGATAATTTGTGACGCGCAGTACATGTAAATAGTTCACGAAATGACATTTGACATGCGTGTAAGTTATAAAATGCTCATGCTGACTGACACAATTTGTAGAAATGCTTAAAATATGGTTTTTATCTGTTTAGATTATTCAAGGAAGGGCTTATGCACGAGGCTTATAACAAAAATTGAAGATAATTGCTTAATAGATATGATGACAGCAAACGGATTTTGTTTGAGATATTATTAATATTCTCTTGAGGTTATGCAATTCTGTCTTCTTTTAGTAATTAATTTTGTGTATGTATTTCGGTCTCGTGCTTGTACTTATCATCGCTTAAGTTCTCCCTCGGTTTGCATAAGTCCTATCAAACAATTCTAAACATCTTTTATTTCTTAGCTTTTCATCAAAACTTGAATAAATGTAGTTTCACGCAGTTTTAAATACTAAATGTAGCAAAAATCGATACAAATGGGTTAAATGGGAAGGAAAAAAGTCAATTGAATGATTTTCGTTGATTTAGCCTTCTTTAGTAAGTGAAGAATTACCTTACGATGACATGTTTACATTCCACGAAACTTTTCAATTTTTTAACAATTATTATTATAATTCATTCCTTTAATTTAATGCAAAGTTATATATATATACATATCAGTGAGCACTGACAAATATAGAATGCTTATGTCATAACATTCGGATAACAATCTGATGGAATCCAAGCAAAATAAAACGCAAGAAAGGCAAAGAGTTTTCAGCTGCGAAAATTCATGCAATTAGCGAATCACTGGTAATTTCACCGGCTGTAACAAAGTACAAATACTCACCTAAAGTGATATAGTTATTATTAGTAAAAGCGGATTTTTAATGACGCCATTTTCTCTGGTCTAAACAATTAGCTCAACGTTCAACAAAAAACATTGATTAATAAGGTAAATATGTTTGCGTAGACGTAAGTGCAACGAATCAGTTATGGGGCTGAGCTAGATTTTATCATTCTGAGATTTCTTTCATGATTTAAAATGTTTAAACCTGTTATAATTAAATTAGTAGGTGTAGCTCTTTTGTATAAGGAATAGAGAGTTGTTCGTCAGTCAGTTGATTAGAAGCTAGGAACCAGTTATGATAAAAATTATTCGCTTGAAGAAATTTTGAAGAAGTGTGACGTGTCTTATCAGTTTAATAATTACAAAAGATAGGCAACTAAAGTGAACAAATACTTTAAAAAATCACAATTAAAACTATTAATTAACAAAATTATGAAACAAAAATTACAGCCGATTGAGCACGGATAAATTTTTTTACCTTCTTACCAATTTGCAAGATTCAAATCGTTTCCGAAGTATGTGAAAAAGACGAGCGTTTTTGGCCTTTCCAACATTTTATTGTTGAAACCAATGCTGGGGTCACCATATCAGTCCGTCGTCATCTTTTTCGATTTTTTATCGTTCCTTCATTGGTTAAATATTTCATAAACAAACTTCAGTCTTTCCTTGATCGGAGAAACATTTCATAAGCAAAGTTTTAGGTATAGGCCTTTGAATATATACCTTGACATTTTTACTCCTAAATCATAATTTAAGTTATGTTTATTCAGTGTTATTTATTCCTTACTTAATCGCTTGCTAGACGAGGCAAAGCAACCAATTCTTATCGAGATATGCATATCTTTAAACTCCTTGTTTCGACTGAGTTTACCTTCAAGAAATTGAAGATTTTTTCATGATATTTTTCTGAAAACATAAAGCAAATACTAAAAAAACAGCTGTATTGAAATCGAATGCAGTGCAGGATTAATTAATGAGCTCCTTGGTACATGTCGTACAATAAAAAATACCTGTATTGAACAGCTAGCCTGGACAATTTGACAGATTATAGACAATCATGATGATGGTGTGTAAAGGTTTGCTTTATGCTAAAAGTTTTATAAATGCCATCTGGTGTTTCTGTAAATGAATTGTATGTTATATAGTAAACAGGTTAGTACATCAAAATCAAGATAAAACTACTTAGCTGAATAATTTGCAAAATTATGCTCCTACCTTGAAATATTTCCTCAAGAAAAGCTTATGATGACATGCATCAAACATTAAATATAGTACTGCATCATAACACAAAATTCATACGTTTTTCAATTCCAGGTGATAAAAAATTCACATAAGATGCATTAGTTGCAATGAAGTTGAATGTGGAAGAAGCAAAAATTGATGGCAAAGATCTTTTTATGTCTTATGCGGAGGCATGCATCCACACTGAAAACAAGTTTTTCAAAAAAATATAGCTTAAGACTGTGGAACTTAAGCCGTTTCTCTCAATACCAGAGCTCATTAGCTTGCCTAGGATGCAGTTGATGAATGTACTTTAAATTCACTGTACCATCCGACATGGACGGCCAGGTCTTTGCAAACCCAACCTTAAAAAAATTCTTTATGATGAGCGACGATAATAAGCAGTTGTGAGCGTGCTGATTATTACTGAAGACACACCATCAAAACACAAAACGTGTCTTAAGTCCATGACAAACACGGAATGTAGTACACAGATCTTGCAACAATAGACGAAAAAACGATCTACATCTTTAAGCAAAACAAAATATAGATTTTCCAGTACAATACTTCATGTGAAATAAACTTTAAGTAAAATAGAAAACGCTTATGCTGGCTGAAGCATATGATTTAGTAATTTCTTTTCAAGCAAGATGTATATTGTTGGAAGGGAGAAATGTCGATATAAGTTAATGTTTTATGTAATGGAATGGAATGGAGTGAAATAAAAAAGGCTTTCTCGTTCAGCTAAAAGCCAATTCAATCTTCCTCTTACCCTTTGCAAACAAATCAAACTAATATTGTATTGATTTGGTGTAGTCATCGTCAGAAATGCCAGACAATGTTAAAAGTCTCGTCATCTGTGGGAAACAGCTCCTTTGTATGTAAATTTTGGGGTATTTCTACCTAATTTTTGACAAAAAGACCTGACATATGCAGTTGATTTGATGTTCTCGCCAGAAAAAAAACCAGATCCAACCAAGCCAAAGGGTAAAGGAACTGAGAAAACAGCCTCTCAGTAACAAATATCAATTCAATGTTCTGAAGAAACAGCAAGGGTATACAATTATTTTGTAAATTATGGAATTTGTTGATAGCTGTGATAAACGATGACCTTTTGACCTTTCGACAAAACTGATATCGCATTGATTTTTTGTAGACATCAGAGATGGCTGACAATGTTAGACCCTCCTTATATATTGAAAACAACAGTTTGGTATGTAAATTTTGGAGTATTTCTATAAAAGTTTTGAAAAAAAGTACCTGACATATGTAATCAAATTGATGTTTTTCTAGAAACAGACAGCTGGCACCAAGCCAATGGTTAAAGAAACTGGGGAAACAGCCTCTCAGTTGCAAGGGTCAATCCAGTGTTATGAAGAAACAGCAAGGGTATGCACTAGCTTTATGAATTCTGGAATTTGTTTTTTGATGTGTGAAAAGATGACCTTTTGACAAAACTGATAAAATTGCATTGATTTTTGTAGACATCATCAGAGATGCATGACAATAATAAATCATCGTCATCTATTGGAAACGCGACTTTAGTATGTAAATTTTTGACTACTTCTAATTAAATTTTGAAAAAAGACCTAAAATATACAGTTAAATTTATGTTTTTACTAGAAACAACTAGATCCAAACAAGCCAGTAGTTGAAGAGACTGGGAAAACAGCCTCTCATCTACAGGTATGGTAACCTAGCTCTAAACTTTGCTTACTATCCATCAAGTGAACAAACGTAGGCGCTGTCTTCCATCGTTTATACCTATCAAATGGCTTCCACGAAATTATAAAAATGATCACTGACACAACATGTAGCAAGTATTTTTTAACGTTTTAGTCTTTTAACTTTTTAACTTAAATTTTGTGTAACTTTTATGTATCTATATTTATTGTTAGTTAGGTACAGGTCTTCGACTGATGTCAGAATATTTCTTTTCTGACCTAACAAACCTGTACATACATAAGTTGTTATTGCTATTATTATTATTTTATCATTTTGAGACGTCTCCCGCTTCATGATTTTCAGGCTTTCATTGAAAATATTTTCATGTTCTTTATTAGATTGATCCTTGCTTATTTATAAAAAGGTATCGCCTCTGTGGCATCACTTTTTTATACTTCCTTCATCATGCCAGCGTGGAATTATGTCCTTACCAGGCAATGTTTAAGCTTGGCTAAAGGCCGTGCGTCGAAATATGGCATAGCCTAGCTGAAGAAAATATCATAGAGGTCTTCTGGGAAGTTCGAGATCTAAAACCCGGCGATGAGAAAGAAGCCTTTGAATGGCTGATACTCATATTTCAACTATGGGATATTTCTTCTGCAGTTTTGCTGTATTCTGACAGCAATGATAGATTCGAAAGTGTGAACATCTTCAAAAAGAAAAAGAAAGTTTTTTGTTTTGATCACAAAGAAAATTTGAAGGTTGATTACCTCTGTGATGCCCGTAGGATCCGAACGGTTATCTTAAAAGTTCTTAAATGTGGCAACCCATGGATAACCAAATCTGAGCAATGGAAAAACTGTTTTTCTCGTAAGTGCTTAAGAGAGTGGAACAAAATCTCAAAGAAATAGTACGTTGACTGGGTGAGATTGCATTCATGTGCACATATAACATTTAATGTATTATTCCTTTTAGCTAAGTACAATTCATATGATCTTCAGAAGATCTTACAAGATCAAGTGGGTCTTTAGTGCACTATATATTAACGTTACATTGTTAACATAAAATGTATCTCTCATTTGAATTTAGCAATTTGAAATGATCAATGTAGTAACTAACTTTCTTTTTACTATCAACCAGGAGCTTGGGAAGCCGTGGGTGTCTGGGTGTCCGTCCATCCACAACTTATAGTATGAAAGACACCCATAAGTTTAGCGTCATGCTTCAATGTTTATGACATAATGCATGCTGTGTTTTTACAAGTGTATCAAATTTTCAGATTGATGAACGAGCAGCAAGAACCAAAAATTTCAAATTGTTTAAACATTTAAGATATATTTAAGTCTTGTTTTATGTAATGAAACACAATAAAGAGGTTTTGGAGGATTTTTGTAATGTTTCGTGGAAAAAGAAGAAAAACCGATCGAAAATAACTATTGTGAAACAATTTCGTTACTATTCTTGTTTCTTGCGTTGTCACATCACGAACTTAGAACACCTACAGCTTTTCAAAGCTTCCGAAGCTCCTGTTATCAGCAGTTTATTCTTCGTAAATATAAATATTTGCATAATCATCATTAATATCTACGTGATAAGCATTAGTATTTTATGCATTAACATCTACCAATATATTATCAGAGTAGCCAGCGTTAATCAGAAATAAGATACAACAGCTCTTTCTTCTATTTATTTACATACTAAAACCCTAGGGAATTCATGAACCAATGGCCTTTTGTGGACAGCAGTTCGAATATAAAACTGAGCTGCATTTATTTATTTAAGGTTATTACATGTAATTATTATATAGCAAGCGTCACTTCCGGCAAAATGACGCGCTTTGATTGGCTCAGAAAAATTTTTGCCTGTCCAAAAACGCGTAATTTTACAGTCAAGTGTAAACAAACTTCGTAAAACAAAACGCAAAATAAACGAAACAAAAACATTTACAAATGTGATTCGAAAGAAAAATACTTGGAAAACAGTTTAACTATCCAGACGATACAATTTGAAAAGACAATTTCTTATGGACGAAAACTAGAAAAGTGAAAGCCAACAGGTGAAAACCAGCAAGGAGGAGAAAAAAAGCAAGCTTCGTTTCTGTTGAAATACTGCCATAAAATAATTCTTCTAATAACCTCGCTTTCTCGGTCTTTACTGAGAAATATCGAACCTCAGTCTTTTTGTACAAACTGGCCTGTACAAAAGACACTTGGTAGTGTAGAATTTTGAGCCGAGGCCAGGCGCCGTCTTAAACAATCCGATAAAAGCCTTGTTGATGCCTTTTTTACTCATTACTGAATAAAGATGGGCATTGTTTGCCTATAAGAAGGGAACTGCAAGGTCAAAACTTTTATCCAGACAAAACTTTCTTGCTTCAAAGCAGGTCATCAAATCAACACTGAAGTAGTAACAGTTTCCATCGACACATTCCCAACCTACACAAGAGTCATAACTGTTTTTTTATTATTGTTCCTGTTAAAAGAAATTTATATTCTTGTGTAGAGCGTTTGCGCGCACTAAAGATTCACCTGACTGCTAGCACAGGCCAGCACAGACAGTGTCTATCAGTCACACAGTGGAGAGCAGGTTTTCCCTTTCACGGGAAAACATCAGCCCAACATATTTTTCAGGTTCTTGAGACACTTGCTTAAATTGTCCAGCAAAGTGCGAAGATCATATCTACATTTAATTTCAAACACCGCACTGCATATAACATTCTTTCATATGACATTCCTTTCACGGGAAAACATCAGCCCAACATATTGACCTGCCCTCCACTGTGTGACTTCATAGCTCAGTTGGTTAGAGCACTGCACCGGCATCACAGAGGTCATGGGCTCGATTCCAGTTGAGTCACCTGAGTTTCTCAGGTTCTTGAGACAATTGCTTAACTTGTCCAGCAAAGTGCGAAGATCATATCTACATTTAATTTCAAACACCGCACTGCATATAACATTCTTGCATATGATATTCCTTTCACGGGAAAACATCAGCAAAGTGCGAAGATCATATCTACATTTAATATCTGTTTTATCGTAATGAATAATAACCACAATATTATTATGACCAACGTTTACATTATCGTAATTCGTAATCTATATTTGTATTATTACCATTATCCAACCGTTGTTTAAGGATATAAACTCAACCAGCAAAAGCAATTATTTGCTATCGGGCTCAGCTCATGTCATATTACATTCCCTGTTTTCATAATTTTGCCATGCAACCAGAACTGGAAAAGCTGTGTTAGAAAACCATGCAGGTTATCGAAAGCAGCTAGCAATTAATCTCAATCAGATTTTTGATCTTTCTTGTCTCAGCCAGCTGTGACTAGACCTGAAAGTGGAAGGTAGGATAGCACAATTATAAATATAACATGAAAAAGTAGTTCCATCAAATGCCAACAAATTCAATGAGAAAAATATCATGGGATGTAGAATTATCTGTTGCATTGCTTGTGAACAGACACACGTAGACCGACCGACTTACCCGATCTTTACTAATATTAAATAAGTAGATTTTAGTGTTTTTACTAAAATTACTTGGCATCCCAAATGTTGAATTTAGTATCTGTTTACAAATCATTTAACTCTTTAGGGCCTAAAATTCCAATTCATTGACAGTCAACATTAACACCAACAGTCCTTGTCATGACTCACTAACCTTGGCGATCAACATCTACAAACACATACAGATACGTCTTGTTCAATTTTCGAATCTTTTTACTACACGTCACAAGGAAATCACGAGATTTTGAAGCCCATATTTTGGACATTATAACAGAACTGTTAATGCATTTGTATAGCAGAAAGTGGTTGTTATCTAGTTCAAGCCTAACCTGAACGTCAGAGCTCGTTTTGCCAAAGGCTTGAAAAGCAAAAAAAATGCAGCTGTGGTTTCCAAATAACTTATAACAAAAGTTGTCTCCTCTGTTGTCCATTGCCCTTCTGCGCGCCTATTATTGTAGTGTGCTCCTTCTCCTCTATAGAGGTATCAGATCGTATTGTTAGGCCCAAAGGGCACAGTCAATAGAATTTTACTGCATTAGGAGTATGTTTAACTTACCTGTTGTGGTCACTTTTGCCTCTAATGAGTACGTCATTTTTCCCTCAAGTATTCGTTTCCTCTGCTGCATAAGCAAAATAGCAACCATATGGCCAATGACAGTTCGAATAGATGGCTTATCATTTTTAATAGCACAGAGCATGCACTCACAAACGTTTGAGCTCTTAATTATGGAAGTGCGAATGTCATGGTTAATGAGCTCAAAATAAACTATAGCAAAGTCAATTCCTAGATTGGTCCGGACTGTTTGGAATGTAGAATACAGAGTTTCCTCGTTCTAAGTTTAATTTCACTCACAAAGTTTTAGTTTAACTGCTTTATTTCAACGCACTAAAATTGCACTTTCTCCCTTCACACCCAAGATGAATGTAATTATAGTATATAGAGTCATGTGACCTCTTTACTACACAAAAATAATATAACATAACGTTTCTCGACAAAACACTGACTTTTCTTCATGGGAAAGTACCTAAGGTTTGTAAACATGGAAAGACTTGCCGAGACATTATTCATACAGTTGTTGAATGTATCCCTCTGTAAGTAGGAGTCGTCAATCTATCCAAACATCACGAGCCCAAATTTCCTCGAGAAGCATACACTGGCTTTAACAATTTTGTAAAACTACGTGGGGCTGATGTAAAACCATTGGAAAAGCAATTCAATTGGTAATTGATGTTGAGGTCAAGTTCAGTAATTTCTCCTCGTCTCTGGCTTGGAGAAATTACTGAACTCTGCATCGTTTGAGGTTCATGACTCAAGCAAGACTATGTTTGATTTTGGTACGGTTAAAATTTTGTAAATGAAATGAGTTGATCTCATTTCGGACTACAACCTCCCAACAAAAATTGATACGTAAACTCCTGCTGCTTATTTTCGCCGACAAAACACCACGCACCGTCGAATTTTTAGCAAGATTTTTCAAACAAGTGGTCGATTCCCTTGACCTTGTTAATAAAACCACCAAGCTTTTGGCCATTTATTGAAATCAATTTTTGCAACTAATATTTCCATTTTCAAGCATCTCAAAATCGTCTCATATGCTGGGTTACGCGCGCACTGAATGCTGGGTGGTTGAACGTAATCTCATGTGATATCCTTGAAACTGTGAGGCACGCGCAGTACATGGAAATAGATTTACGAAATATCATTTGTCGTTCTCATTTCTAAGGTAAATTATAAAATGCTCATGCGGACTGACTTCTGGAAGTGCTCAAAAATGCGGTTTTTATCGGTTTAGATAATAAATATTAAATCCCAGGAGCGTGTGTTCAAAAGAGCAATCAAATGTAAAGGTAATATAATGTTCAATATGCTGTAAGTAATGTACTTATGATATTAGTCATGATCCACACTGTTTGTAATTTTACATTGAGTTGTGATTTTTCATAAAGATAAAGAATCTTCCATTTTCCTTTAATGCGTATAAATGAGTTTGATTTCACCCATAAGATACAAACAAATCTCTATTGAAAAATGCTATGTATGATGAACGAAAAATTAATTTGTAGGATCATTTGAAGTGTTACAACAAACGAATAAGTATCAATGATTCTTGTTTGACATCATGAAAATTCATTTTGTCTTGCATCTGCGACTTGCTTTTAGATTTTTTTGATACTCCAATTCATCATGATGTTGTGTCTTAAAATGTGCTTGTAGGCAACAAGAGAATTTAGAGCTTATTATGTAATAGTTAGAATAAAAGATTTTTTACGAAGTATATAATCAACAACAAGAGAATTTAATTCTTATATAACAAACAACATGATAATTAAAAGCTTTTTTGGATCACCATCAATATCCAGGTCCAGGAAATCTTTATTTGTTTGCTCAAAGGACCATTATTACATAGAAAGTACTCAGTCTTTAAGCTTTTTTCTGATGCTTTAATATTTCTTGTTGAACCGTCAGATAGATATCCTATGTATTGGTATTCGGCAATATTAATATAATAATGACAGGGAAATTGATTTTAAATTTTATATTTTTAAAATATGATTTGAATGTAAAATTTCCAAGTCATCTTTCAAGAGAAGGGGTCTTTAAATTATTGATATAGACATTTACATGCTATTTGAAGTTATTCTGCTCCTTGCATTAATTATTTAATTGTGACTTTTAAAATTCCGAAAGCCTCAATTTGTAAAATGATTTCGTTGGCTAATTGCTGTTCACATTTACGTAAAACCAGCAAGAAACAAGAAAGCGTCAACTTAGTTTTGGAATTGCTTGAATCAGAACATGAGTATTAACTACTTGATTTACGTATGTAATATTGGTATTTTTAAGACCACGGCAGAAATACAAGACATCAAAATGTCAATTGAATGAGCACATGAAACAAAAGCACAGGTATCTTTCCCAATTTTGTGAATCACGAAACTCTTCCCTCGATGCATGAGGACAAACATCACCATTTCTCCATATCTTCACAAATTCAAGTTGCTTGTTTGCGTACAAAAGACGTGGCAAGCATGAAGAAGTACATTGTGACAATGGCAGGAAAGATCTGTTTTGCGTGACTCAACTCCATTTACGGATGAATGTACAATCATGTGAACAGATGTTCTTATAAATTGAGGCTTGACCTCTATTTGGACATCATTTCATACCCTTGCACACAGCTTGATCAAGAGTTTAAGAAACAGAGAAGAAAAGTCGCAAAAGAAAACTGAAAGGTATGAATTATTGCATTGTTTAGTGTAGGATACCGAACTCAATGCATTGTATTATGATTCAGGCAGACTGTGTCCTCCAAGGTTTTTACTATGGTCCAAAAAGTGAATTTAAAATGAGCTCGTCTACAAATTAGTCCAGACTTATTCCAAATGGGCGCAGTAGCAGTTAAAACGTCAACAGAATAGTAGACTCCAACACATTTTTAGCCAAGCTCAGGATATAAAAACATCCCCAACCTTTAAGAATGCAAAGAGCTTGTATTTCGTGTGCATACGCATGTACGAGGCTTGGAGTTGTTTTTCAAACAAAGAGTTTCTTTGTTTTTCGCTTTTACGGTCGATTTCTGCTTATGCACGAAGGTTTATAACCTCATAAGTGAACAAAAGATCTTGTGCATTGCCTCCAAACGTGCTTTATTGATTTTATTTCACCACGAAAGATTATTCTAAAACGCAACATTGCAATCATAGCAATCTTTCTTTTGATTTGACGACAAATTTCTTTTGATTCACTTCAATTGTCACTGCTGTTCGTTAGTTTGCATGTTTTGAATTAACGTTACATCATAAGGAGGCGCTTTAGCATAAACTGAGCATAACACCCAAAGAAACATAATAAACAGCTAAAACCTGCAATCAGAAAGACTCTAAAGCTGAAAAATTAGGATACATTAAAATACAGGATGCATGCGCTTGAACAAATTAGGATACGCACTTGAAGAAATAAACAGAATAAACAAGTATTAAGTATGTAACACTTTCAATTTTTGATGTATGTCATTCAGATTTTAGAAAATGACGAACATCGTGAATATAATTATACTGCTGTCAATGCTGGCCTGTGCTATGAGTCAGGTGAATGGTAAGTGCGCGCCAATGCTCTACACAAGAATATAAAACTATTTTATCAGGAATATTAATTGAAAACAGTTATGATTCTTTTGTAGGTTGGGAATGTGTCCATGGAAAGTGTTACTATTTCAGTAATCACACAACCACCTGGCTTAATGCAAGAAAGTATTGTCTGGATAAAGGTGCTGACCTAGCAGTTCCTTGTTAAAGGCAAACAATGACTATCTTTATTCAGGAATGAGGAAAAAAAGGCATGAATAAGGCTTTAATCAGATTGTTCAAGACGGTGCCAGGCCCCGGCTCAAAATTCAACACTACCAATGATCGCCTACCAGTTTTCATCTACTGGGGGGACTTGCAACAAAGTAATTGGGGTGGCAATGAAAACTGTGTCGAGATGATTGCATCTTATAAATATTATACAGGAGGAATAAAGATATTCATGTTCCGTTGATCGCCATTTTATTTGTCAGGTAGCGGGCAGTTGCAAAGCCGGTAAATAAGTGTGAGCATTTTTATGAACAATTTAATCTTTCCGATTCACGACATTTATGCAAAACTGCACAAAAAACTCAATTATTTTTAGCAAGTCAGTAAAATGTGTTGAAATAAAAATTGATTTCTTCAATTGCAATTATAAGTGTGTAAACATTCATAAAACTTGTTTTACTTGAAATATATGCACTTAATGTATCTTAGTTTAAACCTGGATGAAACCAGAATTACTGTGAACGTCTGCCTATAATCCCTGTGTTTATATAAACTCGTAAAAATTTTTTGTGGAGTTATACATGGGAGGCTTCTGATCGAGGCTAATGCATGAACAATATCATACTGCAGTACTTTGTACACGTTACACAATTTAATAATTAGATTTATATTTGTGTGGGATGATACGCAGGTGGTCACTTAAGTGGAATGTGCTGAGTGTCAACTGTGAACATCGCGGTGCGCTTATTCAAGTAAGGGCTTATGCACGAGGCTTATAACAAAAATATTTTTACGCACAACTTAATGAGATATATAATGACTTAGGTTATCTTATAGTCAAGACCATTTATTCCAGATCTTAACAAGTAGCGAAAGTTGGATTTGCCGGATTTCTTTAAAAAACGTTATAGGTTTGGAAGACTTTACTATTGCCTAAGAGTTATTGGAAGAGATTGATATGTAAGAACGAACACCATATGGTCAATACAAATCAAGAAACATTCAATAGTTCAAAATGAAAAATAGATAGAGAAAAGACTGAAAGTCGTAGGAAAAATATTGCTTTTATAAGATAATTTCGTGTTACATGTTTGTAGATGTAGATCGTCCAGGTTAGTACAATTCTGAGGAGTGTTGTTGCTGATGATGACTGACATTTTGACAACCTTAGCAGTAGCCATCTTCAGAGCGAAGGATGTCCGTACTTTACGCGTTCATCAGTCGCGACTTCCGGTTAATGAGTGATCCAACTTCCAATTTCCGGTCTCGTGATGCGTTACAAAACTGACATGCACATTTTCTAAAGTTAAACAACAACATCAGAAAACGACGTTTTTTACTATCGAAAGATTGTAATTAATAGAAATACCAATAGCTATATCTGTACAAAGTTATATTATTTCAAGTGAGTATTTGTACATTTTCACAATGTCAATTAGCAAATTATAGACTAGACTTTTTTCGATGCTATTTTCTGTTCTTGACCATCGAAGTGGTCGTTTGAACTTTACGGCAATCATTCATTGGCGAAGGTAATAAATAGTTGTGTTAATTGAAGGTTAATGCAACAGTCAATTGAAACACCACAAATGTTAAATTGACTCTCCAGTCTATGAGGGTGAGCTTATTATGTCAACATTTCCGAGATCTATAGCATGATTTTAAATAGCCAATAAATTAGCCGGTGCTATTTTTTCTTGTTAGTATAGAGGCAGAATCCCGAGAAAGAAATTTTCAAAATTGCCATCTCCAGCTGCCAACAAAACAGTTGTAAGTAAACAGAATTCATTGCTCAACATTTTTTATTTCAACTTGCTTTATCATTTTCGCATGTGGGCAAAATCAAATATTAACAACAATAAAGCAACAAATCAATGCCCTACTTATGTTTATATTAGAAGTGAGGCAAGTTTGATGTTCTTAGCTCTGGTTACAAAAGTTACTTACTCTTTTTACGCATTTGGGCTGTTTGGGTTCAGCTTAGCTTTATCAATGGGATGCATCATGCAATTTGCCACTTCCCAGATCTTGTTCTTTATGACACCTCCTTCTTTATGACAGCTCCTTCTTTATGATACCTCCTTCATCCTCTTTTATCCTACACCATCCTTCATTGTAATTTGCACTTCGTGTGACATTTTGTCATTGATTACAATGAAGGAGGGTTCAAACTAGCATTTGCATTTCCATGTTCTACAAAACATTTAAATGAAACTGATCATCGATAGCAGATTAAGCATAATTTCAATTTTCCTCTCTGTAAGAAACATAGACTAAGTAATAGTTTTATAATTTGAAACTCAAAGAAAATAAAATTTTAACTAATTTAGTTTTTTGTGTATTACTTGTAAATATACTTAAATATAATTTTTGATTCATCTTATAACTCTTAACTTTTACCTTCGTGTTAATAATAATTTATACATAATTGAGCAAACGGCAGCAATGATATATCTTAATACACCACTCAGTCAATCAATCAATAAATAAATCAATATTTATATTGACCACAGGGTTTATGTGGTAACTGGGAATTTTACTATTTGGTATTGGATTTAGTATGTAGTCTATCTTCATACTCATAGAGACATGTATTGGGAAATGTTCATCAAATAAATGTAAAAATGTATAATAAAAATCTTTGTAGAATATATTCAACAATGTTTGAACCAAAAAGGACAAACTATTACAACTACAATTATGATGCATCTAAACTTCAACTATAAATTGATTAAAGGCAAAGGTTGCGGACTCTTAAATACGATTTCCTGCTAACAATCAACCTTTTTTTCTTCATAGTTTTTTTGAAAATTGATTTGACGGACTGCTTTGTCCAGAATGATCATTAACTATTTACCTTGTTGAATTTATTATATTCAACCAATGGTACAGCCATCCTGCATGTTTTGGTTCTGAAATGTAAAATTCAGTTTATTAATGATCATTATAGTTTCTTTGGTAATGAGTAAATGCAGAAAAATTCACAAAGCATGGCAATATTTTGGGGATGGCTATGCTATTATATTTAAGCAACATGGACAGCCCTTTAAAGGTTTCTCAGGCAATTTAGTTTTGCATACTATCCGGGTCAATCCCCCAAACCCACAAAAGGTATTAAACCAATCACAATGTACATGAAAAAATAATATGACTAAATAAAGGAAAATATAAATTATATATAAATGTATGCAATGATGTTAGGCTCACTGTGCACCTAAATATCAACAATATGTGTTGCCCTTCCCCAAACCTTCAAAGTATGCTTCACCCCAGAAAATGAAAATTCAAAGATTCTGAATACCCCATTGTTTAATAGTCAATGACTAATGAGCCAGCTAGTTGTTTAATTAGCAATGAGAACAACATCAAGGTATTTAAAAAGCAATAACTGTATACTATATATATGAATGTACCTATAATGAAAATAGTTAAAGGCTTATAAAAAGTTGACCACCTAATTCATTCACATGGGAATTATCAAGCTTCTTAACTATTTTCTGCATCTATATAATATTGAGCAAATAGAGAGGTATTTGTATGTTATATACATCTATACTTTTCTCTACCTTAATAATTCTATCTATTTGAGTAACTTAAATTGGTCATTTTACATTTGTTAATTGCCATAGAAGAATAAATTTTTATTAACACAATTTTCATAAGTTGAATCTTTATAAAACAACCTAGAGCTACAGATTGCATCATAATACATAAAAACAGTGCGCAAGCTTTTACACATGATATTACCAACTGTTAATTATTGATGCATAAAATTTAAAATATTTTCAACACAAGGCACAAAGAAAGAATGAAATGCTTTATTTAAAAGTGAATTCCTGGAAAATATATTAATAAATATTCTCGGCCAGTATGACAATTGCTCTACAGTTTAGACCAACTATAAACGAAATTTTCTTGTCATGAAGTAAAGCAGTGTTATCTCTTACACATAAACAAACAACAGCATCCATTTACTCAAGCTATAAGACAACGAGGCAGAATAAAATTTGATTGTTGTTGTACTCCATCCACATTTAATGAATGTCTTCCTTGTCATTAAAAATATGCCTAGTGAATCATGCTGATAAATACATGGAATAAAGTGTGCCAATGTTAAATATCAAAGTACACAGAAACTTTGCTCCAAAAAATAAAAATTGACATCAATCATGTATCATATTATTACCTTAAGTCCAGTGCATTTATTTGTCGACGAATAGAGATAGAAAAATTCCGCCAAGTGAAATGTTTTTGCTATATTAACTGCTTCACAGCGGGTAGTCAACAGATTTCGGTTTCAACTCTTCAAAATTGCTTCGACGTTTATGTTGACGGTGAATTGAATACCCTCGGTTATGCTCCTATTTATGTCGAGCACAGATGTCTTAAATAGTATGCCAACTCCAAATAAGTGACTGAATGTTTGATAAATCAATAAAAGTGTATTCATTTCGCATTGTGCTGCAATGGGATTCACATGATTCACATTGTGCCTTCATTATTCTCGTCGTAAATAAACTAGATATATATTGGGCTTCGCCCCCGAAGACAAAGCGAACTGACGTGGACCAATCATATGGCCAGAATTATAGCTAACTTGTCTCTTTCTTCATGTCTTCATAAGCATAAAAGTGATGTAAAAAAATATTGAAAAAAGTTGTATCCAGTGTTCCAGGTTTTCGTTTTAAAAATGAACTGTGACTTCAAATAAATTTTTTTATTTTCGAACTTTTTATTTCGACTTTGGCTCTGTTCTTCTCTGGAATCACTCTTGGAAAAAGACATCTTTACCGATCGTTACCATTAGTAACCACCTCAAGCGCCTATGTCCCAGCTTCGACCACGGCATCACCAATGATTTCTTGTGTACTCCTACTCATATGGATTTCTCATTTCTTTAATTGCTGACACGATCGAAAAAACTTTATTCTCAAAACAAAGGATAAACAACTGGAAATTGTTCACAATGACCTCTTGCACCGTTCTTGCTTCTTATGGGGGGCGTGTGGCGATCATCAGTATTCTTAATACTGCCAGATTTTGGTCAGTCGCACATCTC
Organism: Xenia sp. Carnegie-2017; assembly: GCF_021976095.1. NCBI lineage: Eukaryota > Metazoa > Cnidaria > Anthozoa > Malacalcyonacea > Xeniidae > Xenia > Xenia sp. Carnegie-2017. The sequence continues at coordinate 261,669 of NW_025813436.1, forward strand.
TCGTGTCCCCTTTAAAATATGTATTCATTTGCGCATGTGCGTAGTCTAAAACAACGCAGAGGAAGCTCTTTTGTTCTTGTGAACTACGAGCGAGCCATTGGTGACTTCCAAGTGAATTTCCAGGTTATTTAAAGACAGTTAACAGATGTCACGTTTTTATATAAAGTATGATGGCTCTGATGAAAAATAAGCATCTCTTTCTGTTGTCACTGCCACAACAGCACTGATCCAGCTACAACTATTAAGTCAGTCACCAACAAGCTCTAACGCTGCCTTTTTTTATATGTAATTCCCTAATGGCCAGAACAAACTTAGGGCTGTTTACATGATCCCGTCTAAGAAGGATTCAGTGAGGCTTTAAGTGATTTTGGTAAATAGAAACGATTCAATACTTATCATCGGATAAATCTTCACGAGCAATTTTACAATATTTGTTTTTATAACTAGGCAAAACATTTAAAATCACAACAACTAATTTGTTCACTGTGATGTACTGCATGCAATGAAATGCATTCTCTACGTGCTCCATATCATAGATCTTTATACTTTATTCGGATGTTTGAACTTGAACTAAGGATATTTAGAAGTTTTTTTGCGACAAAATTTTTTGATTTTCTTTATTTTTTCTCTTTTCAGCTGCAGAGCTTGAAATTTAGTCAATAGTTTTGAAGATCTACGAAGTGTTGAAAGCAAAATCTAAAGTGGTAAAATCTTAATTTGTTCACATGTTGTCAAACATTTCACTTGAAAGGCTGCTTCTCAATGAAATGAGCACCATGTGGGCATTGTCCTAAACGATTAATGTGGAATTCATTTTCTATGTCAGATCATGGACGAGGCGCAAGATACGGACTTGGACAGTTTTGAGGTATACATAAAAAGTTGAGAATAAACAAAAGCTTGATGAATTGTTGGGGAAGATAAAATAAATCAGCAGTAGCAATGTCCGACTATTTTTGAGCAAGAAGATGTACCAGGACAACAAACATCATACATTTTTAAGAAAAGCATATAGTTTAGTTATAGGTTATGCAACTCCAAATCAATTTTCCGTTTTTCTTACAATTTTAGGCTGTTAAAGTGTTTTAGTACTCTTCTTGACAGTAATATAGAGCAAAATTGTATTTTACTCCGCCATGGCATATTATGTTTAAAAACAATGTATTATTACCCGTATGAGCTTGATCTTTTTCTTTTTTACGCATAAATGCGTACGTTTTATACCATTTCAAAGGTTATGCTTCTTTTGTAATCAAGAAAGTGGCCCATATTCGTCACTGTTAAATTGCAGTCAGTGTATTTTTAAAGAGATTACTTTCCCTCCCCAATAAATATCATTCAAATACACATACATATTTTATCATTGCTTAGTTATTTGTTTTTTGTATCGAAAGACCGCGTACAGACTCAATATTCCTAGAACATGCAATAAAGTATGCTCATACATTATTATGTTATAGAACCCATGTGCATTATGTAAATTATAGTTAGTAAATATAAACACAAATAAGTTTCACTGAATGACCTGTCAGTCGTGGGTTATATTTTCACAAAACAAGACACCTATCAGGCATTCGCTCGGGCAACTTGAGAACAGTATTTGGTTATATTTGTGTATTATAATGATTTCAAAAGTGGCAACATATTGTTAACATGCAAGTAAATCATGTTTCATAATAATACGTGCCTTAAATGACACTCGCGCGTGAAACGATTCAAGAAGAAATTAAATTAGTTCAACAAATTCGGATCAGTCATGCCCGATTTATGTATTCTGGCGACAATATAGGATAATCCAAATTTCAAACTCGTGCTTTCATTCGGTAGCCCAAAGAAAAATATGTCCGGTATAACGATACTAACCTGTAAATTCTCCAGTGTGTTCTTACAATTCTAACATTGAGGACCAACTGAAGAAAAGCTATTGTTTTCATTTACAGCCACAAACAGGAAAAGTGAGTAAAGGAGAACAGATTCAAGAGACTGACGGAAGCGGAACCCTTTCAGTATGTTGGCTATACGTATAAACTCTACTGAAAATTTTACCATTACAGTTGATCGCCAATGGTGTTCCAAAATAGAAAATTGGGAATATATTATCATAATCGAACATCGTTTACAAAACGAAATTTTGGTCAATTGCTGGACGTCAATGGGCTATTGATATATTCATTTGTGATTGTCAAAATTAGTTCAATGTTAAGACTCACACTCACTAAGGGCTTGTTCATATGAGCCGAGCTGGCTCGCTTTGCCAGGCCAGTTTATTATTTGATTCATATCAAGCGGGCTGGCCCTGCAAGTACAGAAATAATTAATTACGAACGCAGCATAAAAAGTCCAAATCCCGATATTTCATGTCACTTTTAAAAGCTGGAAGAAACTCAGTAATGTTATGCATTCTATGGTTCACCGGAAGTTGTCCTTTTGCTTGCCCTGTATTACGCATCGAACTGAATTTAATAAGCATGCGCACATGAGCCCGTTTATTTTGAAATACCGCCTCGCTTAAGCGATATCCCGGCATTACGAGCAAGCCTGTCTCTCAAATGAATCAAATTTGAAATTATATGTAAACACTAAAAGATGCGAGATCTCGCAACTGTTGGGCTAGCCCGTTAAAGTGGGCTAGCGCGGCTCATATAAACAGGCCCTAAGTGGGGCTTCAAAATCATCTCACTATTGTTCGAGGAGGGCATTTTCACTTGCTTGATTTGAAATCTTTTAGAGAAAATCCTGCCATACATGGATAAACTATTTGTTTTTATAGTGCCCCGAGTAACACTTAACAAATATTTAATACTCCTAACATTTTATTTTTTTAAATCATTGAAGTCGCGTCCGGACAGTTGTTCCATGTAGAAACATTACTTAAAATGGCAACTCCCAAATTCAACCCTGAGTGGACAAAAACAATGTCACTGCGAATACAATAGACTTGTGTCTCAGTACTATTTATTGAAAAAAATAATCAACCAGTGAAAATATTAATAGTTGTCCTTTTTTAGGAAAATATAAACCAATTGGATACAAGTAAGATATCCAGTGACAATGAGACATTACATCAAAACGAAACTACGGAAGTTCTGCGCAAAAATAGTTCCTCCATTGCTTCTCGCAAAGAACTAAAACATGAAATAAGGAGCTTGACTTTGCAAAAGAGCAAAAAAGAAGATGAAATACGGACATTGAAGTTGCAAAGCAGCAAAAAAGACGATGAAATACGGAGATGGAAGTTGCAAAGCAGCAAAAACGACGACGAAATACGGACATTGAAGTTACAAAACAGTGAAAAAGACGATCAAATAAGGAGCTTGAAAGAAGAATTAAGGAAATTTCGGGAAAAAGATCGAAACGTGCCCGACAAATGTGTTCAAGTCAAAGAGGTGATTTTTCTCGGTCCCATATCCCATAGTTCACACAATTCCTGTTCATTGCCAAATTTCATCCTTGTGTAGTTATTTTTCATTTTCGACGACCAACTTTATTAATTTCCTTTCACATGAAAGGTGGGTAGGAAATTGTTTCATTCAATATTTGTTTATTGTATATAGCGGCCAGAGGGGCAAGAAACATTAAAACAGCAAGCACTAAAAGAAATTGGAGAACTACAAGATCCAACAGTATGTCAATTCATTTTTGCATATAATTGTGTATGGTGTTCTAATTTCTCATGATATTTATCAAAATCCCCAAGAAAGTAGACATCAGTACACGATAGCAGAGAAAAGTTAGTCTATTGTATAGGACAATGTGCAGCATGCTGTTGATGAGATTGTTGATTGGTGAAATCTATAAAAATTGCATGACCTACAATCCCCAATGTAATTTAATTCAAATCCTAAGTCTTAAAAGATCTCAAATTCCTTAAAGTCCCAGTCTCCTTTCGCAAAAGTAAATCACTACACTCAATACACACATTGTCACTTCTTTCATTGAAATTTTGGTCCTATGTACAAGCCACAGCCTTCTACCAGTTGGGATGTACAGCTAACTGGTTAGGCAGCGTAGTTTATCTTTATATCGTGTGGCACAATCGTTTATAAGTCGAAAAAAATTCACAAAAAGCACTTCCTTAAATTTTAATTCTCCTGTTCATAATAAAAAAATCCCGAAAATTACTAATCAAAATAAATTCCCGAAAAAGAATCCAAACAGTTTCACTTAAAAAATCCGAGATCAACACTCTTAATGACAGCAGTTTACAATATATAAAGAATTATTTTAATTTGTAAATGTAAATTGGGTTCAGAAATTTAAAAGAAATACATATTCAATTGCAAAGGCATATAGTGTAAATATGGCATGAAGGTTTTACTTCATCAATCTCAGGACAAATGATTTATTGTAATGTTTCTCATTCTTGTTGCATAATGCATAATTTTAGAAAAAAATTTTATAGTTAATATATTCTACATGAATCATTGATTACTTGATCACCAGTCTATGGGTTGAATGGTGAAGAATCTTACGTAGATGATTCTGCTGTTTCAAAGTTTAAGAATGCTAAATCTTCAACTAATGAAGGGGTCAACGGTTTGGACTCAAGTTCAAACGCAAACCAGATAAAGGCTTTGGTAAAAACTTTATGATGAACTTATTTATGAATTGACTGCATGAATTGTGATTGCAAACATTGCGTTAATATTTTCAACGAAAATCATTGCTCTCCTATGGTCCATGAAAAAACAAAACAAATGATAAAGTATTTGGTTAATTAAATTTTTTAAGTGCATTTACTACATATACGTAATGGCATTAACATTACAAGATATTCATCATCAATGGCTGTTATCATTTGTACAAATATTGTAACAGTACATTGTATATTAAATTATTACTTAATTATTTGTTCATTGTAGCAAGAAAATGGGCGTGAGAACTCCAACGAAAAGGTATGTTTATAAGTTTATTTATTGCTATGATGGAATAAAATTTATTTTTAAATTGGCCATTCCTTGTATGCGAGGTTTTCCAGACAGTGCTCATGACGTTAGATGAAGTCAGATGGGTAATAGTCAAACAGAGTTAATGAAAAGGTCGATATTCAATAAGTAAAGTATTATTTGACGATTGAAAGAAAATTAAGATGTATTTACAGCTTTTGAATCGCAAATTTTTAATCCACGACAAGTTGAGTATAGTATTTCAGCATGCCGATTTATCAGCACTACTTTCATTTGGAAAAAAAATTAAATTGTACTCCATTTCAAAGGCTCATATTCTTCGTTCTTTCAATATCAGTTAGATATAGTTTTCATACCCAATGTTCGTATAAAAATCATTATTGTATACAAATGCTTATTCTGTCATTGTTTTGTATTTTGTTTATTGTAGCCACAAATAGAGATCGCAGGAGAAAGATATGCCAGTGAACACGATGGACCAAGCGACAAAGTATGTTAAAATATTACTGTAAATGGTTTGAGCCCGGGAGTATCGCTACAGGTTTATGTATGTGGATCTTCCATGTTAGTAGAGTCCTGAGAAGGACTGTTGTTTTAACTATTGTTTTGCCAGTTAACAAACAACACAACAGTCCTTCTCAGGAGATCGTTTACCTTCTCAAGACTCTACTAACCTGGACAATGTACATCCACAAACATGTATTTGAAAATCGTTTTAAAGATCGCAAATAACATGGTGAATAGCAAAAGTAAAAAGTTAATAGTTCTAAAAGAACTGTTATGAAACTAAACAACACGATGCATTTCGGCAGACTACATACTGATCAGGTGTTAACGTCTGCTAAATGAAAATTTAAAATCTACCGATATTTATAATATGCAAGAATCTTATATGCAGTGCGGTGTTTGAAATTAAGTGCGAAGATCATATCTTCATTTAATTTGATATTTATAATGTCAAAAAAGAGTGTACGTCATCTCTAAAAGAGAAGATTACGTTCAAAACAGGGATAAATTGAAAACATAATCTATAATGCAATGGTCAATTCAGTTTTTAATAAGATGGAAATGATATGCACAATAATTATATCTAAAACGTCAATATAACTAAATAAAATACCATGTTTCTGTAAATTTATAGCTGCTCTATGAATTACTTTAATTCATGAAAGAACTTATGTGCAACTACTATCTTCTTAGCTTCAGCTGACCTTTCCAATAGTGCAGCCTTTAAAAAAAGAAATACATTCCCTGCTGATGCAATATTATTGATTTGATATGCATTATCAAATATATAATAACAACCCACTAAAATTTGGCTCCAACAAGATATTTTCTCTCCTGAAGGGAAATGTATCAATCCATCAATATATTTGATGAAATATTCGTGACTCCTTTAATATCACAAAGCGCTTTGTGAAAGGGTTTGTTTTCCAAACGTGACGTGTCGTGACCCTTGTACATCCAATAACTGTTTATATGCGTGATAGGTTCCTGTTTACAGCTATTGTTTATTTCCTATTCATGAATTCTTTATTTATTATGGAAAATTTTGGACTTTTGAGCTACTATAAAGTTTAAACATATTCTTCTCAAGAAAAAGACTCGTATTCAACACACGTGTTCGTTTACCCATGAACATATTTTAACTTGACCCTAAACTTTTTTATTATCAGTCAGCACTTTGTGAAAGGGTTTGCTTTCCCAGAAATACCTTAGCGCCGTGACTCTTGTACATCCAATTGCTGTTGATATCTGTGGATAATAAAGTAAATGGTATATTTTATCATGGATTGGTTATGTATGTTAATTTTAGACTCAAATCATGCAGGAGATCACAAATGTACATAGCAAAAGAAATTGACTACTTAAATGACAGCGAGCATGTATTTTAAGAATAGGGTATGATGTGAAGAGCCGTTTTTCTAATGTTCTAAATTCTCAGCATTTGTGTATTCTAATACTTCCTTTTTAAATAGAGCTGTTATTTAATCTCTCTTAATGTAAAGAATTATTTTAAGTTGTAAATGTAAATTGAGTTTAGAAATTCAAAGAAATAGAAACTCATTCGCCAAGGCATTGAATGACTATTTATGGTGGAACTTATAAAGTTTTCTTCTTCAGTCTCACGACAAATGATGTATTGTAATGTTTTTCATTCTTTCTTAGAATGAATAATTTTATAAAAAAATGTCAGCAGTTCAATTTTTGAGTTAATAGATTCTACAAGAATCATTGATTACTTGTAGGTCTATGGGTTGAATGGAGAAAAGTGTTACGTAGATTATTCTGCTGTTTCAAAGTATAAGAATGCTAAATCTTTACAAAAAAAAAGGAGTCAACGGTTTGGACTCAAGTTCAAACGCAAACCAGATAAAGGCTTTGGTAAATCTTGATGATGGACTTATCTATGAATTTACTGCACGAATTGTGATTGCAAACATTGCGTTTATATTTTCTACGAAAATCATTGCTCACTTATGGTCCATGAATAAACAAAACTAATGATAAAGTATCTGGTTATTTAAATTTTTTAAGTGCATTTATTACATATACGTACTGGCATAAACATTATTACAAGATATTCATCATCAATGGCTGTTATCATTTGTAGAAATATTGTAACAGTACATTGCATATATAATCATTACTTAATTATTTGTTCATTGTAGCAAGAAAATGGGGGTGAGAACTCCAACGAAAAGGTATGTTTATGAGTTTATTTATTGCTGTGATGGAATAAAAAGTATTTTTAAACTGGCATTCCTTGTATGCGAGGTTTTCCAAACAGTGCTCATGACGTTAGATGAAGTCAGATCGGTAATAGTCAAACAGAGTTAATGAAAATGTCGATATTCAATAAGTAAAGTAGGTTTTGATGATTGGAAGAAAAAAATGTATTTACAGCTTTTGAATCTCGAATTTTTAATCCACGACCAGTTGTGTTTAATATTTCAGCATGTCGATTTATCAGCAATACTTTCAACTGGGGGGAAAATTAAATTTTACGCAATTTCAAAGGCTCATATTCGTTGTTCTTTCAATATCAGTCAGATATAGTTTTCATACCCAATATTCGTATAAAAATCATTATTGTATACAAATGCTTATTTTGTCATTGTTTTGTTTTTTGTTTATTGTAGCCCCAAAAGGAGACCGTAGGAGAAAGCTATGCCAGTGAACACGATGGACCAAGCGACAAAGTATGTTAAAATATTACTGTAAATGTTTTGAGCCCGGGAGTATCGCTAAATGTTTATGGATGTGGATCTTCCATGTTAGTAGAGTCTTTAGAAGAACTGTTGTTTTGACTATTGTTTTGTTAGTCAACAAACAACACAACAGTCCTTCTCAGGAGATCGTTTACCTTCTCAGGGCTCCACTAACCTGGACGATGTACATTCACAAACATGTATTTGAAAATCGTTTTAAAGATCGCAAATAACATGGTGAATAGCAAAAGTAAAAAGTTAATAGTTCTAAAAGAACTGTTATGAAACTAAACAACACGATGCATTTCGGCAGACTACATACTGATCAGGTGTTAACGTCTGCTAAATGAAAATTTAAAATCTACCGATATTTATAATATGAAAGAATCTTATATGCAGTGCGGTGTATGAAATTAAGTGCGAAGATCATATCTTCATTTAATTTGATATTTATAATGTCAAAAAAGAGTGTACGTCATCTCTAAAAGAGGACATTGTGCTCAAAACAGGGATAAATTGAAAACATATTCCATAATGCAATGGTCAACTCTTTATTAGTATTCATCGGAAAGCAACTCTTACGGTTTGTACACACGCTTTGACTCTTTTTCTTCACCCAGAGAAAAGGTTTCTTTAGTAAAGTGTTTGATAAAGCAAACGCTAAGACTATCATCAGAGGAGTTCATTGAAAGTGATCTCAACTCATTGAAAAAGATATTTCTTTCAAATGGATATCCGGAAAAAATGATAGATAAACTTTTCTCACCAAAAAAAATGAGCGGGATAGGCCTCATGGACCAGCTAAATAAGCCTTAGACGATTAAAGGACGTCTCAGAGGTGCATTAAAGAGTATGATTATTTCGGCAGGAAAAGCTTCACAGCTTAAAATTTATATCTATGAGCACGATTGCACATATTATTTTTTCAGAAAAGGGTAGGCAAATCACTGTTTGATCCAACTACCATGGAAACCCTCCCTCGTTCACACATGTACATGTTTTAGCTTGACCTGAAACTTCCTTATTATCAGTCAGCTTTTTGTGAAAGGGTTTGTTTTCCACAAAAAACCTTAGTGTCGTGACTCTTGTCACGACAGAATCTTCTGCTAAGGAACCTGTGAACGGGTGGACTCAAGTTCAAATGCAAGGAAGTTCAATTTGAACAGCAATATACCTCAGTGTTCTGCTAACAAGATAAAGGCTTTGGTAAAAATTTATGATGAACTTATCAATAAATTGACTGCATAAATTGTGATTGCACACATTGCGTTCATAAATTGATTGCTTACTTATGGTCCTTGGGTAAAATGGTGACAATTGATGAAATATTTGGTTGTTGTAACTTCTTAAGTGTGTGAACTAGATGTACGCACTGGCATTGACATCATTATAAGAAATTAATGGTTATCATTATATTTATATAGATATTTTAACAATACAATGTATACATTATCATTACTCGATTATTTTTCCATTGTAGCAGGAAAACATGGGTAGTAACTCGATGTACGAGCGTGCAAACGAACCAAGTGCAAGCGAAAAGGTATGTTTATCATTTTATTCATTATTATGACGGAACAAAAGTTTTTTAACTGAGCATTGCCCTGTGAATCACGTTTTCCGGACAATGCAAATATGGTTAGATAAAGTCAGGTGGGTAACAATCAATCAAACATGTTAATGAAAAGTTCAATGTTCAATTAGTAAAGTAGGATTAGATGATTAAAAGAAACTTGGAGTAGCTACATTAGCAGTGGCATGCAAGAATGAATATTTTTGTGCTGTGTAAAATTTACCGGTAATCGTTTAGAGTGTGAAATCCAGGACCTTTTTGTAAACATAGGAGTGCAGTACTCAATTAAAAAAAATAATGTATTACGCGCCTTTCTCACATTAGATTGCAGACATACGTATTCTTTGGCAATGAATGCCTATTAGATTGACTGTTGAAAACCATCCTCATATGTATTTACACCATTTTTATCTCGAATTTTTAATCCGCAAGTAATTGAGTATAATATTTCTGCATGCAAATTATTTTATGAGCACCATTTCAAAGGCTCGTATTCGTCGCTCCTTCACTGTTAATGTCAAGGAGTCATTTTAACTCCAAAGGTGGAGTACAATAAAAAGGTACAGAATGATTCCCTTTTTGGAGATAAATTTGACTCCAAAACTTTAATTGTATTTTTGGAGTAAGCGTGACTCCAAAATTGGAGTTAAAATAACTTTTTCTCGAGTTAAACGTAACTCCAACAGTGGAGTTAAAATAACTCTTCTCTTCTTTCGGAGTGGTTTTGTTATATAGAAATTATGACACTTTGTAGTTAGAATAAGATAACAAAACACACGAAGTACAAATTTTTAATTTCATATATAATAACGACAAGAAATACAGTTTTTAATAAGATGGAAAAGATATATGCACAATAATTATATTCAAAACGTCAATATAACTATATAAAATACCATCTTTCTGTAAATTTATAGCTGCTCTATTCTACGAATTACTTTAATTCTTGAAAGAACTTATTTGCAACTACTCGTTTCTTAGCTTCAGATGACCTTTCCATTTGTGCAGTCTTTAAAAAAAGAAATACATTCCCTGCTGATGCAATATCATTGATTTGATATGCATTATCAAATATATTATAACAACCCACTAAAATTTGGTTCCAACAAGATATTTTCTCTCCTGAAGGGAAATGTATCAATCCACCAATCTATTTGATGAAATATTCGCGACTCCTTTAATATCATAAAGCGCTTTGTTATAGGGTTTGTTTTCCAAACGTGATGTGTCGTGACCCTTGTACATCCAATAACTGTTTGTATGTGTGATAAGTTCCTGTTTACAGCTATTGTTTATTTTCTATTCATGAATTTTTTCTTTATTATGGAAAATTTTGGACGTTTGAACTACTTTAAAGTTTAAACATGTTCTACTCAAGAAAAAGACTCGTATTCAACACACGTGTTTGTTTACCCATAAACATATTTTAGCTTGACCTGAAACCTCTTTATTATCAGTCAGCACTTTGTGAAAGGGTTTGTTTTCCACGAAAAACCTTAGTGTCGTAACTCTTGTACATCCAATTGCTGTTGATATCTGTGGATAATAAAGTAAATGGTATATTTTATCATGGATTGGTGATGTATGTTAATTTTAGCCTCAAAGCATGCAGGAGATCACAAATGTACATAGCAAAAGAAATTGACTACTTAAATGACAGCGAGCATGTATGTTATGAATAGGGTATTATGTGAAGAGCCGTTTTTCTAATGTGCTAAATTCTCAGCATTTGTGTATTCTAATACTTCCTTTTTAAATAGAGCTGTTATTTAATCTCTCTTAATGTAAAGAATTATTTTAAGTTGTAAATGTAAATTGAGTTTAGAAATTCAAAGAAATAGAAACTCATTCGCCAAGGCATTGAATGACTATTTATGGTGGAACTTATAAAGTTTTCTTCTTCAGTCTCAGGACAAATGATGTATTGTAATGTTTTTCATTCTTTCTTAGAATGAATAATTTTATAAAAAAATGCCAGCAGTTCAATTTTTGAGTTAATAGATTCTACAAGAATCATTGATTACTTGTAGGTCTATGGGTTGAATGGAGAAAAGTGTTACGTAGATTATTCTGCTGTTTCAAAGTATAAGAATGCTAAATCTTTACAAAAAAAAAGGAGTCTACGGTTCGGACTCAAGTTCAAACGCAAACCAGATAAAGGCATTGGTAAATCTTTATGATGGACTTATCTATGAATTTACTGCACGAATTGTGATTGCAAACATTGCGTTTATATTTTCTACGAAAATCATTGTTCACTTATGGTCCATGAATAAACAAAACTAATGATAAAGTATCTGGTTATTTAAATTTTTTAAGTGCATTTACTACATATACGTACTGGCATAAACATTATTACAAGATATTCATAATCAATGGCTGTTATCATTTGTAGAAATATTGTAACAGTACATTGCATATATAATCATTACTTAATTATTTGTTCATTGTAGCAAGAAAATGGGGGTGAGAACTCCAACGAAAAGGTATGTTTATGAGTTTATTTATTGCTGTGATGGAATAAAAAGTATTTTTAAATTGACCATTCCTTGTATGCGAGGTTTTCCAAAAAGTGCTCATGACGTTGGATGAAGTCAGATGGGTAATAGTCAAACAGAGTTAATGAAAATGTCGATATTCAATAAGTAAAGTAGGTTTTGACGATTGGAAGAAAAAAATGTATTTACAGCTTTTGAATCTCGAATTTTTAATCCACGACCAGTTGTGTATAATATTTCAGCATGTCGATTTATCAGCAATACTTTCAATTGGGGGGGAAATTAAATTTTATGCAATTTCAAAGGCTCGTATTCGTTGTTCTTTCAATATCAGTCAGATATAGTTTTCATACCCAATATTCGTATAAATATCATTATTGTATACAAATGCTTATTTTGTCATTGTTTTGTTTTTTGTTTATTGTAGCCCCAAAAGGAGACCGTAGGAGAAAGCTATGCCAGTGAACACGATGGACCAAGCGACAAAGTATGTTTAAATATTACTGTAAATGTTTTGAGCCCGGGAGTATCGCTACATGTTTATGGATGTGGATCTTCCATGTTAGTAGAGTCTTTAGAAGAACTGTTGTTTTGACTATTGTTTTGTTCGTCAACAAACAACACAACAGTCCTTCTCAGGAGATCGTTTACCTTCTCAGGGCTCCACTAACCTGGACGATGTACATTCACAAACATGTATTTGAAAATCGTTTTAAAGATCGCAAATAACATGGTGAATAGCAAAAGTAAAAAGTTAATAGTTCTAAAAGAACTGTTATGAAACTAAACGACACGATGCATTTCGGCCGACTACATACTGATCAGGTGTTAACGTCTGCTAAATGAAAATTTAAAATCTACCGATATTTATAATATGAAAGAATCTTATATGCAGTCCGGTGTATGAAATTAAGTGCGAAGATCATATCTTCATTTAATTTGATATTTATAATGTCAAAAAAGAGTGTACGTCATCTCTAAAAGAGGAGATTGCGCTCAAAACAGGGATAAATTGCAAACATATTCCACAATGCAATGGTCAATTCTTTATTAGTATTCATCGGAAAGCAACTCTTAGGGTTTTTAAAAAGGTTTGACTCTTTTTCTTCACCCAGAGAAAAGGTTTCTTTAGTAAAGTGATTGATAAAGCAAACGCTTAGACTATCATCAGAGGAGTTCATTGAAAGTGATCTCAACTCATTGAAAAAGATATTTCTTTCAAATGGATATCCGGAAAAAATGATAGATAAACTTTTCTCACCAAAAAAAATGAGCGGGATAGGCCTCATGGACCAGCTAAATAAGCTTTAGACGATTAAAGGACGTCTCAGAGGTGCATTAAAGAGTATGATTATTTCGGCAGGAAAAGCTTCACAGCTTAAAATTTATATCTATGTGCACGATTGCACATATTATTTTTTAAGAAAAGGGTAAGCAAATCACTGTTTGATCCAACTACCATGGAAACCCTCCCTCGTTCACACACACATGTACATGTTTTAGCTTGACCTGAAACGTCCTTATTATCAGTCAGCTTTTTGTGAAAGGGTTTGTTTTCCACAAAAAACCTTAGTGTCGTGACTCTTGTCACGACAGAATCTTCTGCTAAGGAACCTGTGAACGGGTGGTCTCAAGTTCAAATGCAAGGAAGTTCAATTTGAACAGCAATATACCTCAGTGTTCTGCTAACAAGATAAAGGCTTTGGTAAAAATTTATGATGAACTTATCAATGAATTGACTGCATGAATTGTGATTGCACACATTGCGTTCATAAATTGATTGCTTACTTATGGTCCTTGGGTAAAATGGTGACAATTGATGAAATATTTGGTTGTTGTAACTTCTTCAGTGTGTGAACTTGATGTACGCACTGGCATTTACATCATTATAAGACATTAATGGTTATCATTATATATATAGATATTTTAACAATACAATGGTTACATTATCATTGCTCGATTATTTGTTCATTGTAGCAGGAAAATATGGGTAGTAACTCGATGTACGAGCGTGCAAACGAACCAAGTGCAAGCGAAAAGGTAGGTTTACCATTTTTTTCATTATTATGGCGGAACAAAAGTTTTTTTTAATTGAGCATTGCCCGGTGAATGACCTTTTCCGGATAATGCAAATATGGTTAGATGAAGTCAGGTGGGTAACAATCAAACATGTTAATGAAAAGGTCAATGTTCAATTAGAAAAGTAGGATTAGATGATTAAAGGAAATTTGGAGTTGCTACATTAGCAGTGGCATGCAAGAATGATTATTTTTGTGCTGTGTAAAATTTACCGGTAATCGTTTAGAGTGTGAAAACCAAGACCTTTTCGCAAACATGAGAGTGCAGTTCTCATTTAAAAAAAAGAATATATTACGCGCCTTTCTTACATTAGATTGCAGACCTACTTATTCTTTGCCAATGAATGCCTATTAGATTGACTGTTGAAAACCATCCTCATATGTATTTACACCATTTCTATCTCGAATTTTTAATCCACAAGTAATTGAGTATAATATTTCTGCATGCAAATTATTTTATCAGCACCATTTCAAAGACTCATATTCGTCGCTCCTTCACTGTGAATTTCAAGGAGTCGTTTTAACTCCAAAGGTGGAGTACAATAAAATGGTACAGAATGACTCCTTTTTTGGAGGTAAATTTGACTCCAAAATCTTAACTCCATTTTTGGAGTAAGCGTAACTCCAAAAGTGGAGTTAAAATAGCTTTTTCTGGAATTAAACGTAACTCCGAAAGTGGAGTTGAAATAACTCTTCTTTCTTTTGGAGTTGTTGTGTTATGCAGAAGCTATGACACAGAAGTTATACGCCGATAGCTAAGGCAAATATAAATTAAGTGTAGACTATTAAAGAAAATCTTAGAGGTGCATTCAAAGAGTATAATTAATTTGGCATGAAAGGGTTGAAAAGAGTAAAACGTTATATGTATTAGCACGATTGTAAACATATTGTTTGCGAAAAGTGTAGGCCAATGACAGTTTGAAACAACTACTACCAAAATCCGTCCTCGTTTACCTACGTAAATGCTTTAGGTTGACGTAAAACCTCTCCTTGTGAGTAATCTCAAATTTTTAATTCATTTATCCTATATCTCAACGTGTCGAATATTTTATCAATGTGACTTTTGTTTTGGAAAAAATGGAAATTTTACACAATTTTGAAGTTTGTACATTTTTTGATCAAATATTGGTGACTCCTTTAATATTAGTAAGCGCTATGTGAAAGGGTTTGTTTTCCAAACGTGATGTGTCGTGACCCTTGTACGTCCAATAAATGTTTATATGTGTGCATCATAAGTAAATGTGTATATATTAATTCAAGAGATCACAAATGTACATAGCAAAAGAAGTTGACTGCTTGAACGTCAGTGAGCTTGCATTTTATGAAAAGGGTACTTTTCCAATGTGCTAAATCCTCAGTCTTAGTGTATTTTATTCTAATACTTCTCGTTTGAAGAAAGCTATTGGCTGCATATACGTGTAAATTATCTTAAGTGCTTGCATTTGATTTAAGTTTCCCCCTCATTGAACTTTATTTACTACACTAGTTTATTAACATTATCCCCTAATACAATTTTTTTGTGGATCGAAAAACTTAAGGTGATAAGTTTTTCTGATATTTTCAGATTTTTTTTTTCTTATACTGCAATAAACATTTTAATTCGTTGTACTAAAATTTAAAAGAGCACTTCAACACAACGCTACTTAGTTGAAAGTTATGATGCAGTAGCAGCAGTGTTTTAGAATATTAATTGGATTGAGCAACATTAGGTGATAAGCTCCTGTTTACAGCTATTTTTTATTTTCTATTCATGAATTCTTTATTTGTTATGGAAATTTTGGACTTTAGAGCTACTTTAAAGTTTAAACATGCTCTACTCAAGAAAAAGACTCGTATTCAACACACATATCGAATGACAGCTTAATTGGGTTTACTTAAAAAGGTTGCAACTA
The DNA here is from genome assembly GCF_021976095.1 of Xenia sp. Carnegie-2017. Lineage (NCBI taxonomy): Eukaryota > Metazoa > Cnidaria > Anthozoa > Malacalcyonacea > Xeniidae > Xenia > Xenia sp. Carnegie-2017. Next base: position 277,829 of record NW_025813436.1, read on the forward strand.
GTTTCGCCTCGCACCCATTGATGTTCACATGCATATATGTAAATAAATATAATGTATATATTATCATTGCTTGATTATTTTTGGCATTAAAACGTGCTCATAGTGGGTGAGTTTATACTTGTTCTTTATTTCAGAGCACAACCAAAAAGTTTTCATCGGTGATCAAAAACTTTTTTCCGAAAAAGGGGAAACGACAACACGTAAATTATTTTGGCGTAAAAGTTTGTGACGAAGTCTTTCATATTTTAAGTGTTTTCTACAACATGCATTACTCAACCGCGTGTATTTTTTTAACCATCAATTTGCTCCTCATTAGTAGATCAAACAAAGAAGTAATCATAATTGCCAATCAAATAAAACATTTCACAAGCGGGAAAGTTTGATTATTGTAAACAATAGTTTCGAGTAGATTCTCTTTGTCCACCGAGTCTATAGCTCAGCATGAGGAAGACATTTTCTAAATAGAAATACTGCCGGAAGTACCTTGTTTGAGCTTCGTGTTAGAAAACTATGTTGTTGTGAAAAATATCTGGATTTTGCGAAAAGTGCGGCAAAAGTGTTGTTCACCGGTCGGTTTTTTCAGTGACGGCGGAGCATTTTATTAAGGGGGGGCTTAGTCTTTAATTTTACAATAACATCTAATTAAAAAACACTTCTAAGCAATAATTTAAGCTCAATCTAAATATCTTTTTTTGTTTTCCTATTGGAAAAAGGATGCGGGGGGCTCCAGCTCCCTAGTTCCCACCTATCACCTAGTTTCGTCTCACATGTATTAATAATTATATGTAAAGGTATTGTAATAATGAAATGTATATATTATTCTTACTGCATTATTTGTTGATTGTAGCTGGTAGACGCGCATAAAAATTCGACAGAAGGGCCTGCGCACGAAACAGTTTCCGAAGATAAAGTATTGTATTTTTATATTATTATGATATAACAAAAGTAATTTACAATTATGGTTTGTAAATTATTATTTATGTAAATTATGTCAGCACTATTTCACTGTATTGTGAAAGGATGACAATGTAGGGGACTTTGAAAAAGTAAGCTTGTCAGGTTGGGTAGGTGTGAATACGTCTTTGTTGGAAAAATTGTCGTTTAATTAAACTGTGTAATGACCTCTATGCTTGGAATTATGAAAATTTTATTTTGCTCAACATTTCGTAGCATTAAAAAAACGTCCTTATTTTGGGTGACTTTTTACGTGGTATTTATTTCAGAGCACAAGGCGTTTGTTGTCCTCAATAAACTTTTCTTGGACCAATTGGAAAAAACAACAGGTAAATTTTTTGGTGTAAAACTTTATGACGATTTTTTTCGTAATTTAACTGAGGTCTATCATATTCATTACTTAATTGCATGTGTTTTTTCTACCCATCAGTGCGACAGTACTGAAGACAATCCTTAAACGTATTGTATGAAAATGTATTATTTACAAAACCTGCCAGAGATGCTAATAAAATAGTTTTCAATTAGCCAGAAATATTTCAGAAGGGGACAGGTTTAAGGAGAGAACTGACTCCGCCTCCCTCTGCTCTTACTCACCGATAAAATTCGTTGGAGAAAGAATGTTTAAAGTTAATAACCAGTAAATCATTGTATAATTTAGCATACTGCATGCAGTTTTAACTAAACTTACCTGACCATTATTTCTTTATTGAAATTCATCTAATTCCGTGTTACTATTATATATCAAATATATTATTAGGTCATCAACATCGACCTTTTTAAAGTCCTTTTTTGCAACTTTGCCCCATGCGGCTTCCTTGCTTTTCTTTTGATGTTGTTCTTGGAAGAAACAAATTTGTGGCCTGCAATGGTGCCACGGAAATTGGAAAAGATTTTGTATGACAAAATTGTTAACGATAACGTAGAAGTAATAAAGAAATCAATAAAGGATGTTCTTATTCCTGCAGAAGAAGACTCACTTAAAAAATTTATAGAGACGATAAAGGTGTCTGTACGCAATGGTTTGTTTATGATGCAAAACGAACTGAAAAAGTTGGACATGGTGCGATGTCCGCTTTGGCTACGTACTCTAGAAAAAAAAGGGTACTTACGCAAGGAAGACATCAAAGATCGTACAGAGAAGAGTGCGAAAGAGCAGTTCAAAACATTGAAACGTGCTTGCGGTATTCTCTGTTATACGACAAATGAAGAGAGTCATGCTATCAGCATAGTATCTAAAGGTGAAGAGGTTCACCTTTTCGACCTACAGCGACGTACCCTGGAGCCCATCAGTATTAAGGGCAATATTCTAGAGTTGGAACCCATCAGTATTAAGGGCAATATTCTAGAGTTATATATATACGTATTAAAAACAAAGGAAGAGGAGAAGGAAGAGAAAAGGAAAGAGGAAAGGGAAGAGGAAAGGAAAGAAGAAAGGGAAGAGGAAAGGGAAGAGGAAAGGGAAGAGGAAAGGGAAGAGGAAATGGAAGAGGAAAGGAAAGAGGAAAGGGAAGAGGATGGAAAATATGTCATTACTATCGCTTGGAAAGATATCTCTTCGAAAAAATGTGAAAAGATGTATGAAGACATTCACCGCGAAAATGTCAATAGATGCGTTTGTACAAACTTAAACGTATAGGCGAACGATGGCAAACAATACCGTTTTGTGTGTTCGTATGATAACTACAAAATAACTCAGCCACTTCGATCAGTTGGCTTAGCATGCGATCGAAAATCATCAATTATATCTTATTCGTGTAAACATAAACACAACGAAACCTGTACTTTTATTTATTCTCTTTGAAAACTTGCATTTAGTCTCGCTGAAAACTTGTATTTAGTCTAGTTGAAATTTTGTATTTAGTATAGTTGAAAGCTCATATTTAGTAAAGTTGAAATTTTGTATTTAGTCTAGTTGAAAACTTGTATTTAGTCTAGTTGAAAACTTGCATTTAGTTTAATTGAAAACTTCACAGTAAAAAGAAAAGGGCTATTTTAGCCCCCAAAAGCGGCAAAAATATTGACCCCAGAACGGCCCCATAATTTAGAGCCAATTTTGACCCTATTAAGAGGTGCCAAATTTGGCCCCGTTTATTTTGCTAATTTTACCCAAAAACGTAGCTGAAACAGCCTTAGGTAAGATGACCAATTTAGCCCCATAGCGAGCTATTTTGCCCCTTTAGTGTGAAATTTAGCTCTACGTAGAATAGCCAATTTAGCCCCATTATCTCATCAAATCGGCAATGGCTAAAAAGCAGCCCCGTGCCCTGGAAAGAATTGAAATTACTGAAAGCTTATAATAAACAAGACTCGTATAATATACATAAGCACATAAGTGCTTGACATCTTCATTAAAATACTTTACATGACATACTTTCATCTCACTAAAATTAAACTTCACAAAAAAAGAATTGAAATAAAACATAATCTATATAGCCATGTGCATTCATCAGTTGATAACACTCCAACTAAACGTTGCACAGAATATAGGCATTTCTCTGGAATAATTCCCATTTAAGTCATGTCAACCAAGCATCCAGAGCATCCCTGTTGTTATATTGCATAAAACTTTCTCTTCTGCAACATCATATACAACGTCGCCTTTATAGAGGTCATCCACAACCATAATGTTATATTTGCTTTTCATCAAGGAAAGCGTCGTTCTACGATAAAAAGACAATCACAAATTTTAGAAATTAAGCTTGAGGCAACAACAACAATAACAACAACAATAAAATTTTATTTTCACTCTTGAAGTTCTTACAAACACACTATTACAAGTCCATATTACAATTTTTTCAATTTGGAGTGAGGGCCACCTATAATAACCATATATGGGCTAATCGAGACAGGTGACCGAACACAACAGAAATCGAGACTGAACAATAATGCCTTCAAAGCCTATGCTTTTATTTGGTGCACAAGTTACTTTTGGTTATGTGAGAAACAAAAATGGAGTAGTATACATGGTAATACTCATTTTATAGTAAAGATATAGTGCAAATCTTATCTTAACAACTTTGAATTATAGCTCCTTTATTAACATAGGGCCCCCTTTCTGTTTGACTGCTTGAACACATCTATAGCAATTTTGATAGCGGTATAAACATTACATACTGAAAAGTTTTTACAATAAGGTTGATCTATTATAAGTGCTCACGTACCATGCCAGAAAGTTTAGACCAAAGTTCAATAGCAGCACGCTTTTGTCTTAAAGTCTTGAACATATCACGAAACTCTGCCCTGTGTTGGAAACAATTCCCCATCAATCTTTGCATCTGTGATTTAAGGTACATATGTTTTCTTTGTCTACACATTACAAAGCCTAGTAGCAAGCTTGTAGAAAAAACCCTCTTTCAATATTAAACAATCATTGAATGCTCTTGCTCCAAGCTCGAGTTTCTGCACGAACGGTAAGTTTACTATACTATTAGCGGATTTATTCAAAGCATTTCAGACATTGAGTTCTATAAAAACTGGAGATGCATGTACAAAAACAAATCCTACAATTGTTGCGAAAAAGGCCATTACATGAAAGAAAGCAAAAAAGTAATGAGAATAAATGAGCTAACATTTCTCTCGTGATCTGCTGAGATAAAATATGATATATTTTGTTTCGTGCAGACTACAAACTTTGATATCGAGCAAATCATTGAACGACAGTTACGGCACATCTGCATTCATATGTGCCCAACAAATATTTCGTTCGTCAATAATTAAAAAAGGCATCCGTCGTAGAAGCTGACAACTAGCAACCACAGTAGACTCGCTTTTGTGAAATTTAAAGTCAATTTTCAGTTGACTTTAGTAGTATACAGAGCGTCGTTTCTGGCCCACCTCACACCTTGAGACCTATAATACACAAATCTAAGCGCCTCAGCCCTAGCTCGCGTACGTATGCTAGCATAATTACAGCGAATGTCAAACCCAGGACAAAGGCAGGAACCAAAGACGGCCGGCCCACCCCCCGCACCCGCGTGGCCGGCCATCAGGGTCTATTAGTTCTGATGTTATTATTATTTAGAAGTAGCGTATAGTAGGGTACGTGTTAAGATGAATAGTGAATCCAAAAGACGAGCAAAAAGAGAGAAGAGAAAGAGAGAAAAAATTGAATAATAAAATAATAAGACAAAGAGAAGAACATCTTAAATTACAAACCAGGCTGCTAATACAGACAGGTACGATACAATTAGATGAATAATATTTATATAGTATATAGAATCGAGATGGACACTGTTAGAGAGATTCTGCTACTATATAAACAGGGTGTTATAAGTGGAAGAGCTCTAAACTCATTCCTTGAAGCTTTTCAACCACTAGCATCTACATCAAGAAAGCGTACTAATACAGCTCCACCTGAACCTCCTTCGGCACCCCGTAATTGCAGACCTATTAAGCCTAATGACGTAATAGAAAGTAGACCACCCGTTATAACAAATTCTGTAGGTTGGGAAGCTGCGTATTGAAATATGAGTGACCCAGCGTTAATACACTATAACGCACTTCAGTTTCTAAGTGCAATTCCTCCAAAAACTAAAACTCCGACGCCTCCGGCGGCCGGTTCACCGTTTGGTGAAGTGTTCTTATTCATTTCTAGATAATGAAGGAAAGCCTTTGGAATCGTCTAGCGCTTCGTGTAGCAAATTTTCATCAAGGAATCGTTGAAGATTCGGGTATTATGCTTTCTATAGTGAGTGTGATAATTACTCTAGCAGTTCCCATCTGTTGAACAACTAATGTTGCATCAGCAGGTAAGTCTACATCTATAAAATCGCTATAGCTACATTCAGAGTTGATATCACCAATACGATGTGTTTTTGTTTTACTTAAGACAAGTAATTTGCTAGGAGATTGAAGTACTCGTAGCGCCCCTGCACTTGTAAAACATTTTCCACTTAGTGATATTCGGTAGAATCCAGCGGTTTCGATGGTGATTGTAGAAGAATCTTCTTCACTTTTTTCACACATCGCGACATTGGTCCAATCTGAACCTCTTTCCAGTGACTGAAGTACCAGCTTGAGTGTACATGTCTACTGGAATTTCTAGTCGTTTTTTATGTTTTTCACGTCTTCTATGATGTTTTACACGACGGGCTTGTTTGTTTTTTGCCGGATGTAGCAAAGCTTCGAGAGCCTCACGCGTAGGTTTATCTACGTCTGAATAGTTCCAAGAAGATATGACTATTTTTTCAACACTAGAGTTATATTCTAGTTGGAATTTTTCAAAATTTTTCTCTCTATTTTGTCGTAAGTATACTTCTACTGCTCGGCGAAAGAGATCATTTGTTGATTCAAATTCATGAACTGGAGTTTCAGCTGCGTTAGACATTGTAATTCTATATATATTATAAAAATTTATTGATTTACAATTAAGAATACTCTAAATAGTGTACCTCATATCTTCGCGTCCAGTTAATGGGAATTGTACTAACATATGACATCAATTTGTTAGTGGTATCATGTACGAAACTAACATAGGGTCCCCAATTTTGTTGAAATACGGTGGATCTAATATTAAACCACTCGTTTTGAGACCGTTCAAACCAAGTGTTTAATAATGCTATTTTATTATTTTCGAGTGTTTTTCCAGTAGGAAACGTTACTAAAGTTACATTTACTCCGCTCATATTTGGTGGGTAAAATCCATAAGGAGAGTTCAAAACAGGTTGATCTCCTTGGTCTCATTTAAGCCCATCAGCTCCTGGTTGTCCTTGAGGTCCTTGACGTCCTGAAGGCCCCACGGCTCCAGTATCTCCTTTAGGCCCTTGAGGACCTCTAGGACCTGTTAGACCTCTAATGCCTTGTTGCCCTTGAGGCCCCTGAGGCCCTGTGGCTCCAGTATCTCCTTTAGGCCCCTGAGGCCTTGTGGCTCCAGTATCTCCTTTAGACCCCTGAAGCTCTGTGGCTCCAGTATCTCCTTTAGGCCCTTGAGGACCTCTAGGATCTGTTAGACCTCTACCGCCTTGTTGCCCTTGAGGCCCCTGAGGCCCTGTGGCTCCAGTATCTCCTTTGGGCCCTCTGTCCCCAGGGTCACCTTTATCTCCCTTAGCTCCTCTTAGGCCTCTAGGCCCTGGTGGTGCTGGTTTTCCAGATCCATAATCATCATCAGTTCCACCGATTACTAAAGTTGCCATTAGTTTGATGCGATGTTTATATACATACTATATATAATAGAAAAAATTTTTATTAATTACTGGATTTATATTTGACCGCGAGAGAAATCTATGACGAGCCTCCAGCCAGACCCGCGATTTTTTTGAAAGCTTGAGCTTTACCTTCACGGCGTGCGCTTTCAGCAGCGGCGGCAACAGCTTCTTCTTTTTCACGCTCCAAGTTCTCTTTGAGTCGGGCAGCCTGTTTCTTATGCATCGGAGCGTCGAATTCATCTTGGATAACGCTTTTACAATCGTTAAAACGCCGCATTCGATCTAGAACCTGTTCAAACATCTTCATGTGAGACTCGGCTGTCACTGAGAGCACGTGACGTAATATCACCAACAGTCATCAGAATCGTCGCAGCAGAATGGGCTTTGCGGTCGTGATTTCTAGCCTTTTTCTCGAGCTTTTTACGAACAACATGCCCAACACCTGAGATTACCACGCCAGCGACAGCAAGAGCTTCAAGTGCGGCCCACACCAGTTAGAACCTCACACCTCACGCTCTTGGCGGAGCTCTGCCTCAATGTTTGAAATGCGAACAAGGCGAAAGTTGCTCGTTTCGACTGATGGACGGGGTGAAAGAACGTCTTCTACCCATTGGTATTCATATTTACCTTTTAAATCCGGATATATACGTGGAACTGGCCTAGGAACGTCTACTGGCTCGACTGGAGGTACGCTTGCAGTTGCCATTTTATAGCAGTACTATATATATAAATGCAGAAAAATTGGTCTGTTTGTCTGATGTGATGTGATATGGCTCTCATAAATTTCGACCCACCGACAGCTAAAAAATCAAAGCGCCACCATTGGATGATGCCCGAAAGCCATTATCTGATCGTAGGCCCTACTAATTCCGATAAAACAAACCTTTTAATTAACATGATTATGAGTTGGCTTGATTTCCCTAAATTAACTATTTACACAACAAGTCGCGACCAGGAAAAATATCAGATTCTATCAGAGTTCTACGAAAGCATCTGCCTGGAAGAATGTGTTGAATTAAGAGAGCCTGATGATGTAATTACAGTAGAGGAGTTGGACACTAATCCCGAGACAGTAGTCTTTGACGAGATTCGGCTGGATTCAAAAAGCTTAAACCCAATCAAAGAGTATTTCTCAGCAAGTCGACATAAGAATGTCACAGCCATATACTTACGCAAAGCTACTATGACGTCCCCAAGTATATTCGACGAAATACCGGCTGTATTGTGCTTATGAGAGGTCTTGACCAGCGCGACGTGAGAGAAATCGCAGCTGACCACGCTGATGGTATTACAAAAGAGCAGCTAGCGGCGGCTTACCATGAAGCCACTGAAAAGAAGTACGACTACTTTATAATCGATCGTACTGCAGAGGAGGTTCCTATTCTCTATCGGAAGCGTTTTGACGGAATTATGGTAGTCCCGAAGCGGTAATCCATTCTCTGAAGGCATCATTAAACTTATTCTTGTTGGCTCTTTTATATTTTGGAAGATGAGGAGTAACCGCCTGCATTATAGCTTTGACGGTTTCAGCAGGCCAACCCGAGGCGTCGTATTTTTGACAAATCGGAACAAACTTTGCTATGAAAGAGGGGTAATTTAAAGGCACTCCAGTAGACCAAGACACATCAGCCGCCATACAGATTACATGGTTCAATTGAATTACGTTGAATGGAATTTTGTGCTTAGAGCAGATTTTATACATATACGTTTTTACCTTATAAAAATGAGAGTCACGTGACTTCTCGCGAGGTTCTATAGACGATTTTTCTGTATCACGTGACTCTTCATCCGATTCCTCTCTATTAATAACAGGCGCTCGCAGGGTAAAACGTGGTTTATTATCTTCAGATTGTGAATCAATAGATGCTAGCACGGACTGTATTTCAGGTAGATTATAATTTTTCATTACACCATACGGGTCGTCCATTTTTTTGTCCTATTATATAGTAAGATAAAAATATTTTATCTATCTTCATCTATCTTGAGATTGAAGTTCAAGTATGTTCAGGTCAGTTGCATCTATGGAAGAGCGCGAAAAATTAGTCCAAGAGTTTGTAAAAAACCACGCGGAACTCAAGCGGCGCCAAGTCGATTTCAAAGTGTCTCGACAGCACGAAGGAGAATTGTTTGAAAGGGCGTATGAGCCAATTGTTAATGCTGAAAAATCTGTAGCAGAAGCTATTAACAAAAAACAAGACGAAGAAATTGAAGGGTTGCAAGAGGTCACTCAAGCGGTTGAGAACACTCAAAAGCAGTTTGTCCAACGGCTAGATGATCTAGTCCTGTTAACAAAAGACAAAGCATCTTGGAAGGTTATAGAGAATTCAAATTTGCTTGATCGGTTGGAGGCTGGTGAGTATATAAACGACGTAGATTTTGAAAATCTTGGAAAATCTATCGACCCGTCTACAAGAAAAACCGCTTCTCCAGCTAACCGTGAGCTAGTTAAAAAAAACCTCGAACGTTATAATGCTCTAAAAGAAAAAAGAAGTCGCCCCAAACAACTCTTTAAAAAAACACGAACAGGAACTGGAGTGCACTATTATAATAGCCCATCAGAACTTATCGACCGCCTTCATCTTTCCTGCAAGTCTGTAGAGGCTGGTAATGACTCTGGTGAGTTGAAAAACGATATTGAAGCGATTCTAAAAAAACTGACAGACGAAAGTGCGATATCGAAAAGTTATTAACGAAAAATTAGAAATAAATACGTAATAAATTAGAAAAAAATTAAAATTTCTCCTTATATTATACATAGCTATTGCTTAGTCTGATGTGATATGTTACGTTTAGTGTTATCAATATAACCATAATGGCTGGAGTATTAGAAGACGAAATCAGCATCGAGATAGACTCAACAAGAGCCATTGCGGCGCACGGTGGAGAAGCGAATGACTTTCAAATTGGCTTTAGGCCACCTATACCTTTAGAGGCTAACAAAAAATATCAAGTGGCTCATACTGAAGCTAGTTTGTGGAATTCGTGGGAAAATGTCACTACGAAAAGCAATCAACTATTGTTTGAGATTAGAAGAGGAAACTATGGCGATACTGATGGTGCACAGAGAGGAGAGCTTAAACAGACTCCAATTAAGAGGCAAAAAATCACAATACCCCCAGGCGCTTACAAAATTCGCGACATCAATCAAGCTATTGAAGATGCTATGGAATCATTGGGGGTAAAGTTCGCACATGAAGATGAGATCACGAGACCTGATCCACCCTTTGTGCTTTCAGTAAATATTCCTACATCAAAATCTGCGATTACTGTTAAAGGTGACCTTGTAGTTTCCTTTAACACAGATAACAGCATAGGCCCTATTCTTGGGTTTGCTGTGGGTGGAGGTGATATTACTAGAGGAAAGACTTTAAGTCAGAATCTGTAATTAACATTACAGATATACAGAAGATCCATATTCACTGCTCGCTTGTTAATTCAAGTATAGTAAACGGGAATCCTAGTGATGTTATTAAATCGTTTACTCCAAACGGAGGACCAGGACGTTTGTTGAAAATAAGTCCTAGTCCACCGACGTACTTACCCCTCATAAAAACTAGCCTTATTACTAAAGTGAGAATGGAAATCACTGATCAGTCAGGAAATAAAATTGATTTAAATGGTGAGCAATTAACTTACACTTTAAACATCCGTCCAAAAATGTGATTATACACGCTCATAAGCGGACTCCGATTCTGAAGCTGTTGTTATAATGGCTTATTTTTCCATATATATAATATACTAGGAAAAATGTTAATTCCTATGATTATACGTGGTATAGTTCGTCGAAAAATTGTCGGGGGGTCATTGATTGGAAACCTCGTGAGCCTTGCTGGTAAGGCAAAGGGTGCGCTATTCAGTGCGGGTAAGTCCGCAGCTGCAGCCTTAGGATCTCGCGTAGGCAAGTTTGCTCCAAAAATCAAGAATGTGGCCGTGGCGGCTGGTAAAAAAGCAATTCGTGACACGGCTACAGCAGCCAAAGAAGCTGCTATATCGACTGCAAAAGAGCAGTCCTCGCCTGAAAACATAAGCAGTCTTCTTGCCGATCTCGCCCGCGGAAATGTTAAAGGAGTGGCAAGAAAAGCTAAATCACGTGCATCTGCAGTGGCTCGTGCTGGGGCTGAAGCAGGTATTAGAACTGTAAAAACGTGCGCAAAAAGTACTCGCCTTGCTTTAACGAAAGAAGCTAGAGCTAAACTTAATGAGCAGGTTGAGACTTCTGAAGCTAGAAAAGCTCTAGTATCGCGCGCTGAAAGCCTTGCTAAGCAACAGCTGACTTCTCGAGACTTAGGTATTCTAAGCAACCTCGTGTCAGGTAACGGCATGATGTATGCCTAAATATCACATCGGAGTAATCATCACATCAGACTAAATATCACATCGGACTAAACATCAGAAATAAAAATTAAACTACATCAGTCTGATGATCGGCAGACGCAAATTTTTTATAGTATATATATACTGTACGAAGTACAAACTATCATAACAATGGGTACGGACATGATATTCCCAGCACTTCGACTCTTTGACGAGCCCATCGTTGACCGCTCTGTTTAGCGTCTGCAGTACGAAAGAGTTCTTCCCCGCGATCCAAATGTCGATAATAAGAATATCAATATCGACACTGAGAACGCTGACCAGCTTATATAGCATCACAGAGCCCTTCTTGAAGTCCGAGGTCGCGTGGTAAAGAACGATGGCACCAATTATGATGCCACCGACAATTTCGCTCTGGAAAATGGTGGCTGGAGCCTGTTTGAGACGGTCCGGATCCAGGTTAACAAAAAGACCGTTAAAGAAATAAGTCAGTAAGCTTCAACTGTCAACACGATCATGCGGCTTGTAACTGATTCGGATGATTCGTCCTGGAGCACTGCCACGAGTGCTTTCTGGTACCGCGACACTGGAACTGGTGCACCTAATCCTAATCAGTTTGTGAACAGAACTACCGCTCAGTTGCTTCCTACTGCTAGCGTAGGTAACGGTGTCGCTCTGAATGGCGGCAATTTCCGGGCTAACTTTAACTTAAACCTCAACGCAACAGAGAACCCTAACTTCAACATTAGTTTCGCCAGTCGCCGCCAGCTCTGCGCGGGCGCCAAAGACGTTACCATGATGCTTCCCCTCGCTGACATCCTAGGCTTCGTCAAAGACATTGATTCAGCTTTCATAGGTATAAAGTTCAATCTGAATCTCACTCGCGCTCTGCTGAAAACTCGCTTCATAGAGTAAATGGGGTAGATGCTGGAAAATTTAAGATAAAACATCTTTCGCTCTGGGTTCCTTTCATCAGACCTTCGATCGAAGTTCAAACCAGATATAAAGCAAGTTGGTTGCTGGTATGCACACGCATGCTATACTTTGAGAAAGGTCGTATTTACTGAGAGAGATTCACCAGAGGTCAAACCAAAATCTCGTGGCGTGTGACGACAAACGGAAGTGAAGAGCTACCAACACACATCTTCGTAGCGTTCCAAGATGCAGAGCGCATAGACAATCAAGAACAAACTATACATGTGTTTGATAATGCTAATTTGTGTCAGATTCATGTGCGGTTAATAACAATCACAAGTATCCTGAAGAAGAGCTTGAAGTCAATTACGCAGATGCTAAAGAAATTACAGCAGGGCTTACATGATGTTCCAAGACGCTGCGATGAAATACAGCGACCCGGATACAGGCTCTCAAGTAAGCTTAGGAGACTTCGCAAACCTCTTTCCTATTTACCACTTTGACGTTAGTCATCATCCTGAAGCTTTGAATAAAGCTCCGGAAAACATTGATGTTCGTTGGACCTTAGGTGGCCCTTTTAATAGTGCTATTAATGCCGGTGGTGAACAGGCGTACCACGTGTACTGCTTCGTACTTAGCGAGCGTTTCCTTCGGCTCAATGCTATTGACGGTAAAATGGACATAATATAATAGTTTGGTCAGATGTGATATGTTGATATTTATAGGCAAATTGTTTTACAAGTGCACAAAATGTCGGACATTGATAACCCAATATTTGTTGAAGCTCTCAGACCCGCCATGGAGCGAGTAATGACTCAGGAATTTAAAGGCGCTGGTATTTATCTTCCTGGGTCAAGAATTATAGAAAGTGGTAGCTTTATTGGAAATCTTGTTGGAAAACCCATACCTACGGTCACTAAACTCATACCAAAAGTGTTACCGTCTCTAGGCCTAGCAGCTATATCAGGTGCTATCACCGGCATCACACAAAAAGCAGTAGTTGGTAGTGGTATAGTTAGGAGAAGAGGTATCACACCATTTAATACACCTGAGTATAATCACAGTCGTCTTGGTTTCGGTAGTAGCTCTGGTAAGAAAGGTCGTTCTAGACAGTGGCGTAGCTAGCGAAAAACATTTGGTCGGGCTCACGAGGCGCCACCATGGTTGGCGCCGAGCGATAAAATTTTCCTAATTTAGACTCCCTAGAACGTCGAAAACGACTATCTTAGAAAGCAAATGCGTGATATTTATGCAGGAAATAGAACCATTTTGCTTAATTTAAATTGCCGAAGGATCTTATAGTAAAGCAGAGAAACAGTTCAAAAATAGTTGCAGATATGTCATTTATTTTCTCAACACCACATACATAAATAGATACCTATGTACATCTTGTAAAGAAACTTTGACAAAAGAACCGAAAAGGATCAGATTTGTCATCAACAACTATCAAAAGTTGTGATGCCGTTCATTGTCGTGCTGAAATGACAGTCATCATTGCCTGCATTAAAAAGTTCCCGGAAAAAATCTCACATGGCATGGACGTAAGACATCATCAGCTTGCTATCAGCTATATATGAATACCTATTTGTATAAGAAAGCAAGTTTTCGTGGTTTTTCAATGAACTTCTTTACTACCACATCATGCAAATTGGCGTCTTCTTTCCTGACAATATGTCTTTGTGAATGGAAATCCTGCAAAGAGAACAAAAACGTCCTTGGCTCATAGTATTTGTAAGATAATTTTTTTCCCTCTTCAAACAAGAAAATGACCTCTCAACTGAAGCACTTGTAATTGACAAAACCCCATTTATCTTTAACAGATTTACAACTTCTGCAATACTAGATTGTAGATGGAGCTGAAAAATATATTTCAATAGTTCATCGCATGAATCACGGTGAAAGTCTTTATCTCTGTAAATAAAACAAAGTTTGCTAACTAGCATTGGTATGTCAAACATATCACCATAAACCTCCTTTAGAAGATTTATATTTTCTCAGGGCACTTCACCTTTCCACATCTTAAACACCTTAGGGTTAACAAGGGCTAAAAATCTAAAACGCTCTATATCCTGAAATCGCTCAGTCAGCATAGTCACAATTTGTAATTATGCCGTTGGTCATACCTGGTTACTGGTGGTCACACTTTCTCATCAGCCAGGTCGTACACCTGACAATATTCTGTATCATTTCTCAGAGAAGCAACAAAGGCCTTGAATCTCTCAACCCTACTCACTCCATAATGAGAGTCAGTGTCCTTGTCTTGCAAGATAGAATAAAGTATAGATGACTGCTCAAAAATTCTCTGAAAACATGTACCAAGAAACAAAACAAGAAGCCATTAAGGTAGCCAAGTAAACCAGTAGTCTTACTTAACGTTTCATCATCCCAACCTATTGGATTATCAATAAGATTTTCAAATATGTCTATCAGTTTCTCATAGTTAGAATGCAAGACATTGATGACATGAGCCCTATAATACCCTCTTGTGTCACCAGGACTAGGAAACTCAAGCCTATGGGATGATAGTGAAGCTTTTCTTTTTGGGGGAATTGCTTGTAAAGGTGCAGAAAGCACTAATACTAACAAAGAAAATCTTAACAGGTGAAATGGAGGATGCAGCTTGACATAATACTAGATTTAGTCTATTGGCAGCACAGTGAACAAATTGAGCATAAGGATAATCCTGCTGAACTTGAGCTTGAACACCATTGAGATGACCAGACATAACAGATGCACCATCATAAGTCTGTCCAATAAATTTCTCTTTCACATTATTATATTGACTTAACTTACCCTTAACCACTGATGATATAGCAGTTGCAGTCCTATCACAACTAACATCAACAAACCCAAGCTGTCTTTCAATGACACTTTCCCCTTTGTCCATTCGAACAATTACACTCAATTGTTCTTTGGTAGAAACATGAGTTGCCTCATAAACCTGTAAACTTATGAAAGTGCAGCAATCTATTTCCTTTAAAATCTCATCCTCTATTATCTTATCAAGACAATCAATCAAATCATTCTGAATATCAGGAGAAACTCCAGTAAACCGCCCTCCCCCAGCAAGGTGGGTTTCAGGAAGCCTGCCATGTAATCGCCTTTCAAAAACAGAATCCATCTTGGCAAAATTTTCAAGTAGCTCTCTATAATTTCCTCTACTCATGCTGCTACTAGATTCATCATGCCCCCTAAATGCAAGATCTTGCCTAGACAAGTATAAAACAGCTTCTGTTATGGTTTTCAACATTTCCCTGTATTGCCTTACCTCCTCGTTATGACGCTGAATCTCATCATGTCTAGCTTGTGACATGAGACAGTCGACACGAGGCTGAAAACCGTAGGTCTTCCAGGTCTTGTAAGCACCCATGTGCGATTTTTCCTTCTCATGCTTCTTACAATCGGATAGGAAATTCTTCATGTTTTTGAATCCCGTCTGCGTCCATGAAGATGACGATACAGGGCAAAACATAAGACAAGGCCAACAGAACAATTCATTCTTTTCTGAGCTACCACAAAGCCAATCTTTCTTAGAGTACCAACTTTCCTGAAAGCTTCTACTGCCTGTAGTCGCTCCATTACGTGTTGGTGGTACTGCCTTCTCTTCTTACACGATCGGGTTCACAATCGGTCTGCGACAGATATTCTGTTAGATTTCGATTCGCGCCCTTCTGCGCGTAATGAGCGTATTGTAAAACGGTTTGCTAGAGAAACTCTAAGAGCGCGCTAATAACTAACATCGCGATGCATTTTTACAATATCAGACTAACAGACTAATTATTTGTGCATTATATAGAGTTGGCCATCGCTTATTGTTTGTGCTGTAAGAAACGACAACCTGCCTATACAAAAAGCCAACCTAGGGTCACGGGGCGCTGCCGAATCTGTGACAGAGGCGTCTCCAAGTTTCTTTCTAAAAGTGAACTTCTGGATAAAAAAGGAGAGAGAATAAGAGGTTTGAATAGTGCGCTTCCATTCAGTATTAATCCAATTGATTTGGCAATCAAAGCCGCGAATAAAATCAGAAAAGCTTGGTGAACACAACACATAGTCATGTGAAAATGACGGTCGCGTTTTGTATGCGTTGCAAAAGACTGCAACCAGTTATAAGTGGTATAGTTGTAACTTATAACGGCAGCCCCAGACTTGGAGGGCGCTGTGGTGTATGTGTTAGTGCTGTTTCTAGGTTTCTTTCCCAAAGCGAATCTCGTCATAATGGAGGAAAAATAATCGTTTCTACGGAGGGAAGCGTTGTAGTACGCCTCGCAGAGGCGTACTACAGTCCTGCAGGGTACTGGGGCGGCCGTGCTGCTATCCCAAAGCTGGCTAAAGACGCTGGCGTCAGCGAGGATGAGGCTCATGAATGGCTAACAAAACAGGCCATCTGGCAGATCTACTTGCCCGCACCAAGTGCTATCCCCCGACCTAAGTTTGACATCAGCACCCCGAATGAGGTCCACCAGGCCGATCTCTTGTATCTGCCTCACGATCGAGTCCGAAGACGCACATTCAAATACGCATTAACGGTCGTCGACGTAGCAAGTCGGTATAAGGAGGCCTAGGCGAAGAAGAACTAAAGGGCGAATTGAAATGATATGATAAAACTGAATCACAGATAGTCTGAAACGGTGGAAGAGAATTTGAGAAACATATTTATAAAGATATCATTTTGTGTAGTTTTTAAAATTCTACTGTAAAACTCAGATTGTCAAGTAAAAATATCGCTTTGTGTAAAACAGCTAATGTATAACAATAATCATCAAAACTTGAACTCAGTTGTACTTAGTTTTTAGGTATTACAAAAAGTGGCGTACCTTGGTATTTTACAACACGAAGCCAGGCATATACTTCTATATGTTCAGATTCTTCATCACGTAAGCATCACGACACAAATATATTTTGTTAAGTCATAATTACAACTTAATTTCATAGCCGTTTTCATTTGCAAAATTTACGACCAAGAGCTCGAAGCATTGTCCTATAATTTGCTAAGAAAAAGAAGAGAAAGCAAACATTTCAGCTTTAAACAGATCGTTTTAGTAACGTTTGACAAAGCAATCTTCATTGTAAATGTAAGATAAATTTGTAGAGATTTTTGCTCTTCAGTTTATTGATAGGTGTTCATTTTTCATGATGTCATTAAAGGTAAAATATGATGTTATCATCA
This sequence comes from Xenia sp. Carnegie-2017, assembly GCF_021976095.1. Lineage (NCBI taxonomy): Eukaryota > Metazoa > Cnidaria > Anthozoa > Malacalcyonacea > Xeniidae > Xenia > Xenia sp. Carnegie-2017. The sequence goes on from NW_025813436.1 coordinate 295,322, forward strand.
ACAGAAGGGAATAACCAAATTAACAAGGTAACGATATTAAGATAAGACTGTCTTTCTTAACCCTTCATTTTCTAAGTTTCTGTTCCTTTGAGTTTTTGATGATTTTCTTCATGTTGCCATACGGCAACGCTGGGATCGAGAGAAAAGGTGAAAGGGGACTGACGGCAAAATCCGCATTAAGATGAATGGCTTGAACCCCGGAGTATCGTTATATGTTTGTAGAGATGACTACCGCTAAGATTGTCAAAACGTCAGTCAACACGAACATTAACAGTTTTTTCAGAGCTCTACAAACCTGGGCAATCAACATCTACAAATATATAAAAGCAACTATAACATAAACTGCTTACCTATTTTTAATACCAATACGCTGAATATGAGTAGTTATTCCAACAGTTATAATCTTTGTTATTCTCTATGCAAAATCTTGTAGACGGTAGTTGATTAAGTACATTTGCCAAATTTTAGAACAGAAATTAATATTTCTGTACTTCTTTTCAATTCAAACACGAAAATCAATGACAAAAGCGAATATGATTGTAAGTTCACCCATTAACTTAAACACCAAGTAATATTTTGAGCGAGCTGTTAGCAACGATGCAAAGGAGTTTGGATGCAAACAGATCATAGCTGCATGCGCAAGTTTGCAAGTTATTTTTGCTATATAATAATGAAACTTCGCCGTGAACATTATTATCTATTTCTTTTTAAATGCATTACTATACAGTCAGTGAACGCCAAGAAACTTGCATAAAAGCGTAGATAGACCAAATAAACAGTAGCGGAATTCGTCTGGTAAAATTCTGCGGTTATTAGCAATTTTTCTTTTGTACGTAATTGAGAAAAAAGAAGCACATTAGTTTGCTACAGTTGCAAAAGTTGCATTTTTTTTCATTTATTCAGCATATTTTGGATGCTACATGCTCAGCTCCTGAAAAATCAAAAAATGATATTTTTGTGCCTTTTTAACTTGACTTTCAAATGTTTTCTTTAAACTTTCCATGAATATTGCAACAGTAATTGCATCTTTTCAACATTAGGCGTTGAACAACATGCATATGTATCTTAAAGAAAAAAGTATTTAATTAACATTTTTGTAAAAGCTTTTCACAATCTCCAAACAGCAACGACACTCGTCTTGTTTAAACAACAATTCTAAGGTAGAGTGATAACATTTAAACCTGTAGCAAGATTAAAACATGCATGCGTTTTTATAGGACAACATACGCGATATTATCATCATTAATGCATAATCAGAAAAAGAAAAATACAAAATAACGAGAGAATCTACGAATGTTTAATGTTGTTCTATGCCTTATTTGCTAGCACAATACCTTTGTCTGAAATATTAATTGCAGCTAAGTTTTTTTTAAATTCATGTTGTATACCTTGCTAAGCAACCAATTCAAACGCTGTAACCGTTAAGTTTAATAAATTAATGGGATGGTTAGTAATTTAAGAGGGGGAGGTTAGCGTCTATGATATATTTGAAGATTAACAATTTCAACTATTGCATAAAATTACTTACTTGCTTGGATTTCAGTGTTCTGATTGTATGATTTCAAATTGCATGATTTTGATGCAGTTCTTCTCAGCAAATCACAAATGGACGACAGTCTATGCCCATAAAAAGTTTTGATGAGACAAATGTCGCATTGCCAGAAAATTCTGATAAGGTAGGTCGATAGCATGGAGGAAGTAGATGGTCAAGGATTGTTCTTTCCCTAAATATTAATTGGGCTTCAGTGTTTAAAGGAAAATAGAAGTATATTGGAAGTGGTGTAGTACGTATACTTAGAGGGGTTTAAAGGTGTAAATTTTATCTCCATGATTTATTGACAAGACTATTAGATAATGATGACATCTTTTTCTATACGTATAAATTGTTTATATAGATGATAACCAATTGTCAAAATTAGTTTATTTATTTTTATTCGTTAGCATTGAATGATAAATAACTTTTATGACTTGGAATGTTCTTAAAGTTCGGCCAAACAGAACAATGACCCGCGTGTAAACATAAGGTGTCAATTTTTTGGCTGACATTTTAAGATTGTTTCTGTGTTCCCCACGAACATATATGAACATAATGCCATAATTGGAACTTTAAATTTTTTTCTTCAGTTTTCAAAGATTATCGTAATTAAAGAAGGAATCAGAGGTATTGTAGTAACATTTCAATGTCATTTTATTACGTGTAACTTCATGGAAATTTTCGTTTGTTTCAAAATTACTGTTATATGTTTTTACGAGATTTCTCGTCAACTAGTGGTAGATACGTTGGAAGGAGAAAAAATTCATGTAGATAGCGATGTTAAAGGTTCTTTTAAGAACGCGTTGGGCTACATTTACGCCTTTATACTTCGCTGCTTTTTCAATCCATTAATAAAGCTTAAAGAGGTAAGCACGTAGACTTACAAAACAGAAAAATTTTGAAATTTAATATTCTACAGGTTCAATTTTTGAATACTTTTGAAAGTTCTAGCCTATTGTAAGTGTTTTTGTAAGACTACTAGTTTTTCATTTTAGAAAACCTTGTCTTTTCTTTTGTTATTTTTTGAAACAATATGCTCTTGGATAAAAGCGCAACTTCACCAGGTAAAACATTTGAAATTCATCGCCTTTACAAATTAGAGATAATAAAGTAGAGACTTTGTGGTGGTGACAAATCTGAAAATAGTTCTAAAGATAGCAAATAGGGGAGATGACGTTCAAAACAGGGATAAGTTATAAACATAATCCTTTTGTCGGCAGAGGATGGGATTGGTTAACTTAATTAAAACAGCCTCCATGACGCGTAACTGAAAGAATGAACGGCATTTCTTAATGATTCTAAAATTGTCGTGCGAATATGAATCAGCACAATAGGAGTTATTCAAGAGATGTTTACCTATCGCGGAGTCACATGAAACTAAATTACTTTTCTTACAATCACGTTTTGGTTGTTGTCTTGAAGGGACCATTCCATTTCCGATTGAAGTTGGTACGTGCTGTTTGATCCAGTGAAGTCAATTTTTAAATAACTGGAATGATAACTTACGCCAAAAAAATATTTGTCGTTCTCATTCGTCATCACTCGTGTTTCTCGCGTGCTCATAAACAATTCGTATTTTTTCGGATCCTAGACCGAAAAAATACAATTTGACCTCAGTTGATTTCATTTTACTAGTTTTTTCAGTTTTATCTTCACGAAGAACATTTTTAACTATATTTATTTCAATTATACGTTATCCTCAGTGCAAAAGTATTATTACGTTTTTCAAATAAATTTAAAGGATTTTTTGGTATGAATTTTTATTCGAAAAAATTTACATATAGAATAAAAACATATTATAGCTACTATATATTTTTGTCATACACAGTCGATGTATGACTGTCAAACAATGTTAAAGTCTTTAAGGATATTCAATTATTGACATCGAGACGACAACCATTTAGCATTTCAAGCACTATCAAATTCGATGAAAATGACAAAAAATTTTCGCTCTGTAAAAAGTAAAAATGAGGTTTATACTCAATCCTTTTTATAAAACTGGATATTCAAGTTTCTTTTTTCTTCGGAAAAACAGATCTTTAAATCCACTGAAATGACAAAAAAGACAAACACTGTCTGATACCGTAAGAAAATTTACATTCCGATGAAAGGAAAATTTTTGCTTGAATATTTTCTCGTCATATTTTCTTATTGTATTGTCTTTTTAGCATACAGTGTAATTATCAGTTGACTTTTCCTCGTTACAAGTTGTAAGTTACAACGAACTCACTGTAGTAAAGTTTCAGCTGTAAAAAATAACATTTTGCGATGAGTTGGCCTCGTGTGTTGTTTGTCGAGATGTAGTTTATATGTTTATGCTTTTGAAATTTGTATTCAAATTTATATTGGCCGTGTATGTTTGGCACTCAGGGGAATGAAACTGACGTACAAACCGCACAAGAGACTAGGACTTTGGCTTCAATTTTATATCTATAAAATTTAATGTCGTTATCTTTCCAGATATATATATTTATAGGTTTGAGCACTGTGATGACTCTACTATACAATCCATACAATGTGTAACCGCACGTCCTGTATCCCAAGTGCAGGAGTCACCATTTTAATATGGTGATAGCCGGGAAGGCACATTGTATATACACTTTGTATATTACGCTCACTGCGAGTGCGTAGTTTGAGCACTGTCGGGCTGTGTAGAGAGTCTCATATGGAGACGTTCACCGTGTTCGCGATATGCAAGGCTCACCTTTATAGGTTTGAGCACTGAGGCACAGAATAGATACATACAGAAGCGCCACTCGATGTCGGAAGCTTTGATGTTCGTGTCCCCTGTTTTGAGTTCTACAATCCGGTTATTTTAAACGGCGGCATAGTTTCCAGCCAGATGAGTGCAGCCAGATCGTAATATAATATATAGTTGTACGGATGGGTTTTGGCAAATAAACCCAAATATTTCTATAGATTGACCATTTTTTTAATATTTTGTTGTGTGGATACAGTTAACACATCAAGCTCTCAGCAATTTATCATTAAATCGACGTCCGTTTTGATAAATGAGGGTTTATTCGGAATATTTACAAAGTAGATATGTATCCGACGAGATGCGTACTTGGTATATGGTTTGTCGTCAGTTTTAATTTTATCATATAAGAATTCTGCGGAGAATCTTGAAGACATTTGTTCTAACATTTGAAATCTCGGTCGTGGCTGAAGCAAGTGACAAATCAAATTATCCTCCTGTTAGTTTATATATTGCAAACAACGTTTGGCAGGACATTCGAATCACCAAAATTGTCTACCCAGGTGTTTTAAACTATCCGAAACGATGCTGCATGACCACTATGAAAGTCCTCTGATGCCAAAATATTTTGTATTCATCACAGTTGTGACTTGTGAAGCTTGAATGACTTTTTGAGCAAGTTGGAACATAAGCAGCAGCATGTTGGCCTCCACCAATAAAGTGCTTAAATAGCAATTTGTAAAACATATACTGTTATATGGTCCTCATGACTTAATTTAGTTATTTCTGCCTTTTTAAATGAATGAATGAATGAAAATCTTCATTTTGACACGCTGGCCTTGTCAAATGGGGTTGATTTCCACAAGGGGCGTGCTTTTGTTCAATAACAATTACAAAATTTACTAAGAAATAAATTATCTACAGAAGAGAAGTTTAAATATTTACAGAGTTTAGTTTATTCCATCAGTTACATGTTAAACTAAATCATAAAATGCAAGCAGCAATTTTCTTTTGAAAAAGTGACACGCTTTTGCTATTTCTGATTTCTGCTGGAATTGAATTCCAAACAGAAGCCCCATCATACGCAAAGCTTTTCTTCAAGGAGTTACTACTAGGCATAGGAACATTTAGACAACTTGTAATATTGCGTAGGTTGTAATCAGTGATGTATTTTTTATAGGTAAACAATCTAGTAAGTGAATTTGGTCCAGCATTTTTTAATAATTTAAACACTAGCTTTGCTTTAGCTTTTTTTCTAAGTATTTCAAGAGGTTCCCACTTCAATTCTTGTAATACGTTACAATAATCGACATCATTGCCCATGCTTATGATAATTTTTGCAGCTCTATTTTGAAGTTTTTGTAGTCTTTTGGACTGAGTTTCTCCCAATACACCCCAAACTTCACAGCAATATGTGAAGTAAGGATGTACCAGGGCATTATAAATAGAGATAAGTGTTTGCTTGTCTGTGTATTGCTTTAATTTTCTAAGGGCGGAGATATCGGATGCTACTTTTTTGCAAATTTTATCAGTGTTACTCTTTCAAGATAAGTGTTGGTCAATTATTAAACCCAAACTTTCGTACTCATAACAAGTAAATGAGCCTATGATCAGCCTTTTTAAGTTCAATCAGGAGATTATTTATATATTTGACATGGATGCTTATTGATGATGTGAGAAGTGAACATAAAAAAGCTTCCTGAATGCTTTTGTGAATTGGATTGGTGTTGGCTTGGCACAGTTTCCCCCTGTCAAATTTTTTAAAAAAGTTTTCTGGTGTATCTGTGCTTCACCTTTTGATAAACATTTTACTGTGTAAAGTATTACGATTTAAATAATGGCATTCAGAGTAACTATAACTGGTTTTTGTCAGAATAAGTTCTGTTTGTGACCTGATTACTTACAATAAAAATTTTAATTTACTGAATGAAGTTTACGGATTTTAGCAAAAATTAAATGTTCGAGCCCTTTGTTGCAATAATTTCTCTCTGCTGGTTGATCAATGCGGTGAATCAAATATAATTCTACTCATTTTCCACATACAATTTTTGGTCACAACTCACAAGTGAAGTTTAACCAATGAGGTAAGCTGTAGGAGCTTGACAATATGTTTGACATAATGGTAAAGTTGTTAATTTAATTGTAACAATTTATAAATAACTTTATTCTTTAAAAAATTGTAATTTCATACATTGTTTATTAAAAATAAGACAACAAAAAACATCTTTATTTGTAAGTTAATACAAATTTGACAGACATGATAGCCACAGGAACTCAATATACAATTACAAATAAAAACTTTCAATTACAATTATGCAGACAAGCTACATTGCAAATAAAAAGCCCCGATTCAAGAATCAAATATAAATTAGTTTAGTCCAAATTTTATACTAATAACGTCTTCATCTGAAGAACGTTCTTTACGCACAGTAGGTCATTTTATCGCTTCTATCAAATCCGTTGACCATTCTAATAGGAAACTCTTTACTAGAAAATACAGAAACGGAATCACACTAAATATATTTATTACTTTTGTCCTAAATTATAAATTCTTAGGGCAACTGCCGTTCAATATAAGAGACGTTCTAAACATGGATCTCGCATACAATTCAAGGCAAGAAACTATAAAACCCGTAAAATTATATTTGAAGAACGTATTTTACAACAAAACTGTTTCTCACCTCATATGCTTGGTATCCTATCCGATGGCATTAAAAATTTTGTCCTTAAGTGAATTTAAATTCGTCAAATTTTCGAAAAACAACTCTTCATAATATTAATCTATGTACATTCTGGCCAGTTTATCTGGCTGGAGTAATGGCGGACGCAAAAGATGCGCACTTAAGAACTGGGTACAAGTAGGGGACAGATTTTTTGCTGAGTGGCGCTTCTGTATGTATCTATTCTGTGACTGAGGTAACTCTACAATACAATCCATACAATTTATAACCGTACGTCCTATGTTCCAAGTGCAGGAGTCATCATTTTAATATGGTGATGTGGTGATAGCTAATTTGAAAAAAAATAAGGATATTGTAATTTGCAAACCAGACAAAGGCTCTGGTGTAGGGATTTTAGATAGAGAGGACTATAATAGCAAAATGCTAAACATTTTGTACGACAAGAACAAATTTTGCAAGCTTGGTAAATTGCCAGATTGCGACAAAACCTCTTCAATAGAAAGGATATTACAAACACTTCTCTTTGAATTAAGAAAATCAAATCAAATCAGTGAGAATTTTTATAATTTAGTTCGCCTAACTGGTGCAGAAAGACCACGTATGTATGCATTGCCTAAAATCCACAAAGAGGGAGCGCCACTTTGACTAATTCTTGTCATAATTAACTCAGCTCATCATGAGTTAGCTAAACTACTGTTAGTTGTACTTTCACCTGTTTTAGAGAAGTTTTCAATGCACACTTTAAAAGCTCATTTACTTTTACTAATTAACTCGAACAACTAGATTATTCTGCTCATCCTAATCTGACAATGCTCATCCTAATCTGACAATGCTTATCCTAATCGGACAATGTGCTCTTTTGATGTAACCAGTCTTTTTACAAAGGTGCTTTTAGAAAAAACCGTCGAAATCTGTGTTGATAATCTTTTTCACTCGGACATGGCTGTACCTCACATATCCGAGGAGTCTTTTAGAGAATTAATGTTAGCGGCCACTAGAAGAGTTTAGTTTAGTTTTAATGATATCATGTACAAAAAAATTTATGTGTTGGCTATGGGTTCCCTGTTGGACCAGTACTTGCAAAAATTTTTGTATGCTATTATGAGTGTAAGATTTTCGCCTCTTCTGGGCCTGCGGAAGTGCTGTTGTACAAACGTTACGTTGACGACACTTTTTCCCTTTTTCGTAACGACAAAAATTGCCATTTATTTTTACATAAACTCTGTTCTCTTCAACCTTCTTTAAATTATACGTTTGAGCATCAACCAAATTGTCAGTTAGCGTTTTTGTATGTTCTTGTCCATAAACGCAATTGTCAATTCCTTACAAGCAATCATCGTAAGGCTACTTTTACGGGTTTGTACACACATATGATATTCAAATGTATTATCCTTCTTTTATTGGTAAAACTTATATGAAGTCCATTATGTATTACTAAAGTAAATATTTTACTGATTGCATTCGAACAATGTGTATTGTGATCGTTATTCATACCCTTAAATATCATCATCTTTTTCTTGTATTTCTGCGCTGACAGCATCAACGTCTTCATTATCATCATCGATATCTATTCGAATCTATTTTATTATTATCGATATCTGCTTTAACGACTTCAATATTCACCTTATCGTCAAATTGTTTATAATTTTAGGCTGACTTGAAATTTTGTATTGAATTATGGAAGAAGAAGGCATAAAAGTGTAAAGAAGTTGTTGGAACATCTTTATCCTGCCTAGTTTACAGAAATGGGGAAACTTTATGATGAACAGTGTACTATCATGCAATCTGTGAGTTATTATTTATTATTTGGCCACTTATTACCATTTGTGTTCAACTGGTAACTGTCACCGAATTTTTCGCGTTTATTTACGTATCAAACGTCACTTTTGTCAGACGAAACGTCAGGTTTCAACTGGTAAACCTTACGTTTGTTCAAATCGCGGATTTCTAAATTTTGTAACAGCTCTTTCTTATATTATATGGTCAATTATCAAACTTTGCATATCGCCTAAGATATACAGATGTAATTTTCAGCTGCTACAGCATTTTATCATTGTGAAATCGTATAAACATGTTAATCACATGACCAAAACCGGTTCAAAATGTTCCTCAAACTTTAAATATTCCTGAGCAAACGTTACGTTTCTAATTTGAAACCCTACGTTTCGTCTGACAAACACGAACTTTGAAACGTAAACAAACGCGAAAAATTCGGGACTGTTACCAGTTGAACGCAAATAGTAATAAGTTCGTAAAAATATATCGGAAAAACAAGGCGGATCATTGAAGTCAGCCAATGAAATTGGCTTACCAGCTTACCATACTGCTCACGTCCAACATATAATTTTTCACAGCCACATGCCGTTGAACGCTTAACAGTAAGTCGGTGAAATTTTGATTTTAATTACACGGAAATCTTTTCAAATTCCCAAAAATTCGACGACAAACTATTATTTGATGTTATGGTAAGCTGTTGGTTACTTGCGAGCGTTTTTGTAGTGCTATTTAATGCATAATTCAGCGTGTATTTGCTTCGACTTCTACTGTTTGTTTGCTTTGCAAACATTTGACATTTTTGCGATATTTCGACGAGTGTTTTCAAATTCTACTTTTGTTTACTGTCTTTAGCAGCTTCCTCAAATGCTTCGAAACAAATTTTGTTGGAAATTCTACTTTTAATATGAATATGTGATCAATATCGTTTTGGTGGCAAGTTCGCTCGACAGCATGGCTGCACGTTGTCAACACCACCGATGTTTTGAATAATTGGAATAAAAAGTTACTGGATTGCAAAACAACAGCTAAAAAAGGTATTTTTTCTACTGCAGTCGTTATTTTGCTAGTAAAAAGTAATTATTTGTCGAAAAATACTGAAATTAATAGAAAATATAAAAATGTTGTTTGGTATAAAATTCAGTATCATTTAAGTATAGTTCAGTTGCAGGCGATATATTGATGTACAAAAGAGCACAAACCAGGGAGCTTAGGGGAAAATAGTATACCCTTGGTTAATGATTAATGACCAACTGGCTGGTTATAACGAGACCCTATAGATATTCATTTTCTCTTCCAAATATCTGTTGTGATGATCATTTTTTGTTATCTTACATGTTTCATTAAAAGTCGGCAAATTATCGTGAATTTGGATCAGCCAGGCATGAAACAAATTCTTGTAACCATTAGCTACCAGTTTTTAACGTTCTAAGTTCTACACATTAAAAGTTTCTTTGTGCTCTAATATTTTTTAATTGTATGTGTTTGCCATCTTGAAAAATTTAATTTTTTATTCTGTTTGCAATAGTAATCCATTCCAAAGACACTCCTGCATGATACTTGATTTAAAATATGCTTTGTTTCCTAGAAAACGAACACGAATGGTACATTTGACTGCGGTATTGCATTGTTATTGTGGATTACGTCATGATTTCTTGAATGATATCTGGGTTGCTGTGGATCACATCATATTTATGTCGTGGATTTTGTAAAATTATTCTTTGGTAATGAAGTTGAGGATTACGTTAATAAACATTTGAAGAATGAAGACAAAAATTCAGGTGCAATGTTTTATATTGTTAAAGTTATATAGTCCTGGTGATCCACATTATTTAGCAGGATTGTCAAAACAATGACTGAGTTAAAACAGTCAATTGTTTTCGTCATGTCAGTTAGTGCTTTAAATTTTTGATTATATTGTTCGGATTTACTGTTTGAGTTTACAGCATCATTAAAATTTTGCAGAAAGGGTGATTTTAAACGTGGTAAACACGACAGCGCAATTATGCCGGCTTCCGCTTATTGTCTGACTTGTTTTAATGATGCGCAGCGTACAAAATGTCTTCAATCTGTTTTTGTACATGTCTTATCAATATAGACTTAGAGTGACGTTATCTTGTTGATCGCCACGATGTACAATCTTAATCTTAAAGAAACTCGTATGGGCATCTTTGAGTTCATACAAAACAAAGTTTTTATTTCAAGTGAAGTCCAAAAAACTTGGCTTGACGGTGCGAAAGCATTTTAAAATTTAAGCAATTTTTAAACGCTAGAATTGTTCTTTCAAGCATGAGTAACCTACATTATTACTAACAAATATTGTTGATTGCAAACTAGTCTCTTAGTAAAGTCTCTGCGTTTATGCAAATTCCAACGCAAAAGCTAAAAAAAGCGTCAAAAATGGCAAATTTGCATTTTTGCCTTTTAAAATGAGAAAGTTGGTTTTTGTCAAACTTTTTCGTATAGGTATGATGTATTATAGTGAAAAGATTAAAACTTTAACAAAACATTGTTAAAATAGAAACAGTCTGTCATATCAAGGTCACAAAAATATCAATATCCAGAAGAAATGTTAACTGGTATATAAACACAAGGTTGTCCCGGATCTACGTTGCATTTCTTCAGATGTTCAATAAATATTGTCACTCTTTTGACTTTTCCCCTGGCAGTACACCAGATTTTCTTAATTTTCATGTTTGGATTTTTAAGTCACTTGGGACTAATAAAGGGGATTGTGTGATTAACCATTGCATGTTTTTAACTTGATTGTCTTAAAGAAAAAGAGTCAATACGATTAATGGTTGTGCATTTAAGAAAAATCATGTAAGTGTTCTGCAAAAAATGGCATCATGACTTTCTGTGACTCTCAACATCATAATCAACAGTTAATTTCATCATCCCAACTGTTTTGCTTATTTTTGTTAACTTTTTTTTCATTTTCGTCAATAGAAAACAGTTCTAGCAACTTCTCTCTCATTTTTTTTAATTGGTGCATAGAAGAAATAGGTCATTTAGGAGGATGGTCAATGTGTCTGAAATTCGTTTATAAGTTAGGTGTCAGAACAAAAACTCAAGAATTACACTAACGTGATTATTCATAACACTCTCAATTTAATAGTGCTTAATCAATAGAACAGTTATAAATAAACATGATTTTTTTCCTGCAAACCATTAATGACGCTGATGTCCGTAAACAAAGCAACACTTCTTGTATTTGATGCCTACAAAAGGACGAACAGAAATAAAAAATCTGTACGATTTTCAAAACTCGGACTCTATAACATTTGCTATAGTTTTTAACGACCTTACAATATAGTATTTTCAGAAAAATTAAGGTTAGCATTTATTTAGCCGTTTAGACTCACTGTGTGCATGCAACGATTTGGTAGCTAGGATGTTTAAGTTCAACTTCAGCCAATGATATGTTAGAAATGAAAAATTTTTTAATGCCTTTTCATGTTGAGATTTAATGAAATAAAGCAAGGCGAGAATGCATGAGGATTCGAATGATAAAATGAAACCGAGCAACAGATCACTTCGTCTAAGTAAAGCCAAGCAAGTGCTTTTATCATCGTTAAGAAGCAGTAAATTCTTAAAATTATTATGTGTATATAATTAAGGAGGTCTTGTGAAATTGTTTTTGCGAAAGTACAAAAGAAAGATGTGCACCAAAGTGGCAAAAGGCGTTTTAATTTTATTCAAATTGAACATTAGAAAAATTACAAAGTTAAAAAAAATATGTCGCCAGTGTAAAAATTCATCATCAGTCAATTTTTTGCTCAAAAGTTAGCGGGAAACTAAATTTCAGAGTGACAACTGTCATAAAAAAGTAGTAAAATGAAGCGAACCCATGAGTATCTTTACATGGTGCTGACTGACGTTTTGTTGTGAAACCATATCCTTACTAAAACATCAATCGACACAAACACAGAACACGTCATGTCTGTATTAGCTAATTTGAATTGATTGAGATCTACAAACATGCAATAATCATAAAGTTGCAGCTGAATCAATACCTTAAAGAAAGTAAATACACTACAAGCGGAAAACCATATGTGTCTTACCAAAGTGTATTTATGTCATGGAAAGACGAAGTTTTGACAAATCTGATTTCGCAGAAGAATGTGACTGCTCTCTTAGTCTAATTAAATAAAAATTAATGTAACTGATAAGAGAGCAGTTTTTCAAGAAAAAATTAACAAAGGAGAGAGGAATAACATTTAATGACTGTCGTAAAAGGAAAAGTGCTAACCAGACTCAAAACACCATTAGATATGAGATTTTCGTCAACAAAAAAATTCAACTGATAAAAAACAAGAAAAACGCAACTTTAGAAACATGAGTCAAGTATCATATGTATATGAGGATGCGTCGATTTACAGTAAATAAATACCCAGTTCTTAACATGGAAGGAGTTAACAATGTCAGACTTATTAACCTTCCTAAAAGAAAAGTAAATTCAAGTCGTAATTGTTCAATAGGCAAACGATCAAACCTGTCAAGGAGCAGTATTGAAAGTTTATGAAAGAGTGTGACAAAAAAAACTGCATTTGTAAAGACTTTACATGCAAGTTGTCATCATTTGCAGAATCATGTGAGTGTCTACGATCAATAAAGCTTGCTCTTAAGTATATTTTGTCAATAGACGATGTGATGAGCTAGCCCAACAACTTCAATTTCTCAAGGAAAACTTTTTTTCACAAAAATGAAGGTTGCATTGTTTGGTGGATTTAAAGATGCTGGGAGGTTTGTAATCACTTCAAAAAAAGCATATGCAGCACAAGATAGACCTTGCTGCATTTTGTTCTTAGAAAAAGAAAAAGACAAATCTGTGAAGTAGAAAAAAAAATTTTTGCTCAATTTATTAATTCATCTGAAAAGAGGCGTAATCGATTTTGCAAAATGCTAAGACCAAGAACACTATTTGAAAATGATGTGCCATCGTTCGTACAAATGTCATTTGTATTGGTAATTGTAAACAAGTTATTTGCGTCAAACATGAATTTAATAAGTGGCCTGTTTATGAGCAAGCATTTCATGTTCATTCAAAATCACAGGCAATTTGCCCTTGCTCCACTTCAGTGGTGGGCATACTTTTATTGTATTCTAACTTAGCATTACTCTGGACGTAAGACATATTGATGTTGATGTCATACTTAGTTTCTTTTTGGTAGATAAATCAGTTGTCTCATCCACATGTATACCTAGTGAACTGCAATCATTTTCAAAAATTTTATCTTCAACGTTCTGATCTTTGCCTCTGGTCTTATTTCTTTAAATTGTTTTGTAAATAATCATAATCTGAATCACTGGTAATGACACTGTATAATATTGGATGTTCAAAAAGTTCCAGAGCTAACTATAAATTATTCGGCAATATAGATTTGTTGAAATATGATAAAAATAGAAGCAGCACACTTAAGGACACATTACATCACAGGTATTTGGCTAGATTTTTTGTCTTCACAGTTAGTAGACTTATAACATTGTGAAAGAAAAGACTCAAACGGTCGAACCAAGCAAGTAATTTTTCACAAACTCTAAAATAATTAAATTTCCTCTACAGACGTTGATGAAGTCCATTGTCTGAGGCTTTTGCAAAGCCTAAAACCGCAATATGATATAGGATATAGTCTATGGACAACACAATCAATAAAAACAAATTTAGCAAAAGGATGTGCCAATTGAAGCTGAGCTTGAGATGTCCAGACAGATTAAATTGAGCTTGAAATGACCCGACATAACTAAGGTATCATGCGTTTGTACAAAAAGTATATTTTTGAGGTTTTTAGGGTTATTCAATTTATCATTTACCACTGATGATTTATCAGCTGCTTTTTTATCATACTCCGCATTTTCAAATCCAAGCTGCTTTTAAATTATATTTCTTTTTTTATCCATGCAATAATTATAGTTAATTCATAAATCAGTAGTCTCATTAATTCGTACACTTAGTAAGTGAATTGAAAACATCTTCAAAAGAATAATCAATGATCTGATTAAGAAAGCAATCAAATCATTTGAATATCTACTAACATGCCAGTAACCTCTCCCCCCCGCACTTAGCTAGATTATGCAAGCCCACCACGCAAACACCTTTCAAAGACTTAATCCAATCTGACAAAGCTTTAAAGAAGATCTCTATAATTCCCTCTATAAAAATTATCATTTGATTTGTCATTATTAGATTATCTAATAAGATCATAATAATTTTGAATATTTCTTTGTATGTATCAACTCTGAATCTTCTTACGTCGAGCTTGTGATATAAGTTCACTCTTGACGCAAAGCCATAGGTTAACTACGTCTAGCAATCTGGCATGAGTGAATTGGCTCTCGTTTGTTTCTTCGCAAAGGATGCCCTTCATATTTACAAATTCAGTTCTTGCATGACCGATTGAGAGACAACAGTTAATTTATCCAGTATTTCAAAATATATTCAAAGAAGAAATTAAAAGTTGTTGTATACGAAAGTATTGAGGAAATTAAGATTAATCATGTGGAGACAAAGACGGGGAAGGATGAGCGTCAACTGGAACACATTTGGGCAAAATGTTCTCAAACCAGGAGTGGATCATGTGTAGGTCTAAGTAAAGTACAGAAGCTCCATTTTATTTTAAATGTATTTATTTACGATGCTGGTCAGAACTTTCTAAACATTAATTAAGGCTAAAATACTCCCATTACGATCTTAAGCCATTTTTGTGTTATATTTAGTCATGCTTGTTGATTTCTTTTTGGTCTTATTATTGCACCACACAATTCGTCTCCACCGGCAATTCTTCACCAAATTATGGATGTACTATGTATGTCAATATTACCTTTCCGATCAATTGCAATTGCAGAAACATATAACCTTTACCGTGTAAACAATCTTTCATTCTTTGTACTGCGTTCTTAACAGTGCTCTAAGTAGTGAAAAATAAGTGTGGAAATTATTTCATTCCTTTATGATACTCAAATGTCGTAAAATATCGCGGATTGAATTCTTATTGATATGCTTGAAGTTACCTGATAATCCTGTCCCAACTCTGCCTCTCTTACTGCCTCTCTATAACCACCAGCTGTTGCTGTGCCATACTCATTAGCTTATCCACCACAGCCAAGCGTACATGCCTCGCTCAGTCTACATTTCAGTCTTCATGGTAGGTCACCTGGTGAATTGAAACAAAATGAATTAGCTTAAGATGTGCTTGCATTGACTGGATAAACGAAAAAAGGGAGTGTATAAAACTTTCATAGATGGTCTAAAAAATCAGGTAGACACAGGAAGTTAAAGTAAAAGGCAAAATGTGTAGTTGCAAGAAGAAAAGAGGGAGCTTGGAAAGAGTAGCTTCAAAATGTAGAAACAAAAGAAGAAAAGGTAAGATATATAAAATAGCTACACATATAAGTAAACTTGAAAGAGATATAAAAAGACAAAAATAGAAAAATCCTCACTTTGGACTAGGAAAGGAAAAAATAATACTTTCAATGTTATTGAACATAGAATATGAATAAGATGCCTTGGATAAAATTGAAGTGGTATATTTGTGCCAAATTGAGGTTTTGGCTGTGGCCGAGCAAGTAAAAAAGCAGTGGAGAGAAACACAATGTAAAGCAGCGGGACCTTCTAGAATAACTGCAGAGCTCTTGAAAGGGTTGATGCAGTTTTAAGGAGAAATTAGTTAACAGGGTTGTTTACAAAATCATAAGAGGAAACAGTTATGATGACTTGAACTATAAGTTATCTGATAAGAATTTATTTCATTAAAAGAGACACCTTCACAGGCCAAAAAACGCGAGGTTAAAGTTGCTAAAGAAGATGGTGGACAATAAAATTAAGAAAGATTGTGACGATAGAAAACGACCAGCATGATTTTTGACCAGAAAGAACAGTACTACATGCAATGTTTATTTTTTGACAAGTGCAAATGAAATTCTTCGTCCAAGTGCTCGGAAGCGTGGTCTTCTGATGTATAAGAAAAGGAAGATTCTGAAAAAATGGTAGTAAAAGCAACGTATGAGAAGATGTCAATAAAGAAACGAATGCTCTTCAACAATGCGGAAGAGTTTGAGATAAAGTTTCCATTCGTAAAAAGTAAGTACTTCGCACTTTTCTGTTCATCTTAGTTCTAGATACATTTATTGGTTTTATGGAAAAGGCAATACCGTGCGAAGTAGTGTTTGCGAATGATATAGTTCGATTGGCATAACAAAGGAGGAAATAAAGGACACGAATGGCAGAGAGGTAGTTCAAGAAGAGGATTTTTATTACCCGTGCTTAGTTATGAAGCATGTGGGAGGATCATGGATAACAGAGGAACAAAAGGAACAAAACCGAAATATTATTAATCTGAAGATCATGGGAAACAAACAGCCTTTCTTTATGTAAATGCAGATAATACTATATTTGACGTTAAAACTAGGGTGAAAATATATTAATAGTTGTGAATTCGGAAAAGAATGGCATTTTCAATCATAATAGAAACCATTCACCTTGCACATGCAAAGTGTCCATGTTTGTGAATTGCAACAGCTGAGACTGAATCAAATATACCAAAGATGTGCTCCTTGGTATATTTTTTGGTCCGTTATTTCTCCGTAAAGACCTCACGCTCGGTCATTAAGGGCTTAATATTAATGAGTTAATTAAAGTAATATATACCTAGTGCAAATTAGCCACTTTCCAACAAATTTTTCTTCTTTGTTGATTACGAAAAATAATGAAATTTTGTTTAATTGTATTCACCTAAGGCTTTCAATTTATATTGTCATTTTTAAAGGCTCATATGAAATACTCGTCTCCAACCCCTGTGGGCTTGGTAGCTTAGCAGGTAGAGCGGCGGACTAATATCCCGAAGGTGCGAATTCTAATCTCGTCCAAGTCACATGTTTTTCATGTGCATTTTAAAAACCATGTTAGGATTAATATATTATATATTCTCTGATGATGGCTTTGGAATAAAGTCGAAACACGGTGCCATTCAGTAAACTGTTATAGTGGTGAGATTCTCTCGTCCATATGCAGTTTAAAAGAGATTTGACTCGTCTCCAATCCCTGTGGGCTTGGTAGCTCAACAGGTAGATCGGCGGATTAGTATCCCTAAGGTGCGAGTTCAAATCTCGTCCAAGTCACATGTTTTTCATGTGCATATTAAAAACTGTATTAGGCATATTAAAACTGTATTAGGCATATTTCATGTGCATATTAAAAACTGTATTAAAAACTGTATTTCAATTATCGATTCATAAATATTATATTAGTACACACGTCAGGATTAGCTCATGCAAGCCCTATTAGCGAGACATCTCACAACCTGCTTACGATCTTGCTTAGCCATGAATTTACTGTTAAAATTCACGTGTTCATATGACATAGCAGACTGATCCAGTTTCCAAAGTCAGCCTGCTATCATGAAACATTTTCCACATAAATTCAGCTAGGTGAATAGGAAACATTTTCCAGCTTATATTGAGGCTCCAACTCTGTTCCGAGAACATTCGAATTTGATTTAGCCCATTCTTACACTAAATCTTGTTTAAAAAAATGTCTGCAAATCTTCTTATGAGTTATAACCTAGTAGCTTGAACTTTTCAAGGTTTACATAGCGTTCCAAAAAGATGCGATTTCAAAAAAGCTGTTTCGAAAAGACCGACTTGATTTGTTTACTGTTTGCAGTGTCAAACATTCTAACAGTTTCAGTGGCGAATCTAAAGACCGGTTTCACAACCATAACAACTGTTGTTAAGGTCGAATTCGGAGAACAAGCAAACGAAACTGCCATTAAATTATCAACTCACTGTTTCCGCAGATAGGAACCTTCGTATTTTCTAAAAAATATTATTACTTTACATTCAAATATTATATTTTCTGTATTGGACAAGCACTTTTCATTTTTGAAACGATGGGAAGTTGTAAGCAAGGCTTCTTTGCATGATTTCTTGGAAAATTTTGACCGCACACCAAATCACCAAATGTAGGTGGTATGTGCTAAACATTGTAATTCATTTCTTGATATGATCCTTAAAGGACGATCTTTATCTAAGAGCAAGCTTAACATACAATCTTTGTGGAATTAACTTGTGTCTAAATAGAAGGCAACGTGATTCACGAACAACTAAATGCTATTTTTTTCTGTGGTGAAGATGAGTTATATTTTTTTAATTTGAAAATCGTAAGTGCATTAGAGTTATTTATTAAACAATTGAATTTAGTATGACTAGTTAATAGTAATGTGCAATTATTCTTGAAAAAGTATTAACATGGCAAGTTTTTTAAGAAGTTCGATAAATTTCGTGGAAATTTAAAGATTTTCTCTGAAAATAATGCTACAGAAATTGAAAATTTATAACGAAATGCATTGGCTCTTGGAAAATTGCCTTTCTTCTATTCAGGTTTGCTGTTGTTGTTTTTTTGGCCTTATCATTGTGCCACACCATTCTTCTCCACCAACATTTTTAGACCAAATTATGGATGCTGTATTATGAATGCCAATATTACCATTTCGATCGATTGCAATGGCAGAACCAATACCACTCTTTGGTAAGCGCTCCTTCATTTTTTCCACTGCGTTCTTAACCGAATTCTATATAGTACAAAATAAGTTTCAAGAAGATTTCATTCTTTTCTGACATGCAGGCTTTGTAAAATATTTCTGCATTGAGTTTGAATTTATATGACTTACCTGAGCATCTTGTCCCGACTCCATGTTGAACACTACTTGTCTTGCTAATGTCATTTTTCTTACTACCTCTCCATATCCACCAGCCATTGCCGCGCCATATTCATTAGCGTATCCACCACAACCAACCGTACAGGCTTCGCTAAGTCTACCTTTCATTCTTCCTGGTAGGCCACCTGATGAATTGAAACAAAATTAGCATAAAAGCTGCTTGCATTGTCTTACCCGAAATATTTTTATTTTTGTGTCTGTGAATTAGCGATACAGGAAGAAAAAGTGGAAAGAGCAAACTGGGAATGAGATGTTAGGTACAATGTGGGAAGTGTTGCATGAACCTGCAGTAGTAGTATGTGCAAATCAAAATAAAACTGTTATTGGAAAGAAGCGATGTGGTAATGGATGAGGATCAGACTGCGATAAAAGAAATAGAGAAAGCGTACAAAGGTTTGAACGATGGTCTAGATATACAGGAAGTGGAAGAAAGAGGCAAAACAAGTTGTGGCAAAAGCCAAAGAAGGAACCTGAAAATTGTGATATGAAATCCTGGAAACGGAAGAATGGGAGAATAAGATATAGAAAATAGCTATACATAGAAATAAACTGAAACACGTGTAACACATGTGACGGGATGAAAGAGAGAATTTTTTTATCGAGGAATTTAAGGATGTAGTTGAGAGTTTAAAAATTGTCATAAAGTAACTGGACCCACTTGAATTGCTAAGGAGCAATTTGAGGGACAAGATATTGTAGGGATTGAATGGCTACAATGTTGCTTAAAAAATCATGGAACTGATTTTTGGGGTTATGGACTATGAGCTATCTGATCAGAATTCTTATAGATAAAGTAGACCCGTTCCAAATCTAAAATTTCAGAGAAATAAAATTGCTTCAAGTGAGATTCAAGGTGCTAGCAAACGTGATGGAATGAAAGGTTACAAAATTTTGTGTTTTGTACACTCTAAAGCAATGTATGAGAGGTGTTTAGAAATATTAGAAAGCCCTTTGGTGATTCGGACGGTTTGAGATAAAGTGAATGTCCATCAATTTTACGAACTAGGCCCTTTCTGCTTCGGCATATTTAAAAAAGCAACACCGTTAGAGCTTGTCTTTACGGATAATATAGCCTTGATTGGAACAAAGTTTGAAAATGCATACTGAGAAGTTGGAAATTCTAGAGGAAGGGAGCTACTTCAAGTTGAGTACTTTAAATGGCTGGACTTAGTCAAAGAAGCTGAAGGAGGATCATGGAAAGCAGAAAGTGAATGGACATGGATAGTATGGAGAGAAATTAAAGGAATTATTTGTGATGAAAAGCTTCCATTAAACCAAAATGTAAAATTTACAGAACAGTTAACACGAGGGCTGTTGTATGGGGTTGAATACAGGACAATTAGGGAAAGAAAGACAATTTGATGGAAAAAACTGAGATGCGGATGCAGAGATGATTGTGGAAATATTATCAACGAAAGACAAATAAAAAATAACATTATAAGAAGATTTTGTCTGCCAACCATTATTAAAAAGAGAAAAGAAGCAAGTTTAAGATTGTATAGACATGAAATAAGAAGACCCATATAAAAATCATTGCGAGATGTCATGGAACTAAAGATAAAGGGGAAACAAGAGGATGAGGCAGATCAAGGAAGAGATGGGTAGATTGTGACTAAGAACATTTAAATGAAAAAAGATTAACATTACAAAGAAATCATGAAAGAATAGAATTTAAGCAGGCTATCTTTGGACTTTTGGAGATTAGAGCTGTGTAAAAGAAAAAGAAGAAGAATTTCTGAAATTAAACAATAGATTACATTTTCCCGATGTCTACTTTGTAATAGATACACAGAATTTTAGATCTGATGCACGGGGCTGATCCAGTGTGTTGTCAAACTTGCCTTGGCAACAGTCACACTTGGCGTTACATATTAAGCTGTATGCTACTATCACTCAGCTCAAAGCTGCAGTAATTATATTTCTGGCATTTTAAATATATTTTGATATACATCCGCAGAATGACTTAACAAAGAAAAAATTTATACGACTATAAGTAGATGTAAATAATATATTCATTGTGTCAGCTGTAGGGAAGAGCCCGCATAGGTTAATTAGTTCATGAGGTTTGCGCGTGTGTATACCGAAAATCTTTTTAGGTTTCGGAAGGAGCTCGTAGATCTGCACACACGATTTTTGGGCAACAGTCAGCAGCCTTTTTGTTGCTAAATTTAGCATGGTCGCAACAGTCCAGTGCTGCCAGCGAATCAAAAGTCGCTATTCTTGTCAGATGACAATAGTTTGGCAACAGTGAGCAAGAGATTCCGCTGAATTATAACAAAATCTGAATCTATACGCAAAAAAAACTTCATAAGCTGTATGATCAATGTAAAGAAAATGTAATTTTTCGGCTTATGCGTCGATAAACGACTTTTACAAGTAGCATAGGGGCATATGGCCACAGTTTTGGAGAAAATCGAAGAGATATTTTGCCGCCAAGCAAAATCAAGTGAAATAGTTGAAGCGTTAAAATTGCTTCAAGAGCAATGTACAAATCATTTTCACCGAGAATACCTGATTCGCGACTTTTCGAAACTGCAATTTTCAAATTGTGAAGTCAAAAGATCAAATTTAAAGATTCCTGTTAGGCATGTCAATTTTTATTTGTATTTTCAAATAAACTTTTTGTCTCAGAAAGAAATTCACATGAAATAATGTCTCCAAAACCTACAGAAGTATCGAATACAGCAGTTGCAAAGTCTCCTGCATTATATGTGAAATCAAGTCCTAAGCAGCAGCAAAGCAAACTAATTTGGATTTTTTGCTCTCTAAGAAAAGAAGTAGCACCTGTGGTACGGAAAAATCATCAAATTTGGTAACACCACACGATCAGACAGAATATCCAGTAAATATCAACATTAAAGTGGAAGATCTGGATTCGGGAAACGCAACAGCTAACCAACATGAGTCCACAAATAACAGTGAAAAGAGGAATGTTCATTCTAATGATGTATATAACTTTGTCAACCGTGGCAATAAACTTTCTGATGCTGCTAAATATGATCTTTTGTGTAATGTTTGGAAGCTGGGTGAAACCTACGACTTTCCTTTTGTTTATTTTAATGGAAAGAAAAACCGATTTCAGCATCGTTGGCTGTCGAAACTCAGTTGGTTGGTCTACTCGGCAGCTGTTAATGGTGGTTTTTGCATAAATTGTGTCCTTTTTGTAGTGAGACAACACATAGCTTGTGTAAGCTTGAAAGATTAAAAAGTTCTCCTCTTTTACCCATTAGATCTACAGTGCAGAGGCTTAATGCCCATGCTTCGTCATCGATGGTCTACAAAACTGCTACTGTTCGAGCAGACGACTTTAAAAAGGTGATGGAACAAAAGAAGATAGAAATTGATGTGCAAATTTGTAATGCAAAAAGAGAACTGATTGGGAGAAACAGAAAGCGCCTACGGTCAATTATTGATGCCATTATATTATGAGGTCGACAAAATATTCCTCTTCGTGGTCATCGAGATGATGCTTGCTACTACATTGTTAACGACGACACCAACCCAGGAAATTTCATAGAATTTCTAAAGTACGGCGCTAGGTGTGGTGATATGATGGATTTGCTTTTCAAGGACTGTCTATCCAATCAAACGTATCGATAAAAAACAATACAAAATGAAATTATTGAAATTTGTGGGGCTTATATATCAGATGCTATTGTAAGTGAGATAAAGAAGGCTAAGTATTTTTCGATTTTGGCCATTGACTGCTTTAATGTGGAACAACTAGCTATTGTTTTACGTGTTGTTGACGATTCTTTAAAGATACGTGAAGAATTTGTTGCATTTTTTCCGTGCAAACATGATCTATCTCGCGAATAATTAGCTGAGGAAATATTAAAGTTTCTTGGTAAGTTAGACTTAAAACCGGAAGACTTTCGCAGACAAGGATATGATGGTGCAGCAAACATGGCAGGCAAACTATCGGGAGTTGCGTCTCGCATCCAAAGAAACTACGAAAAGGCAATCTATGTCCATTGCGGCACACGTATTTTAAACATTTGTGTGGCCGCTTGTAAAATTGAGATTGTCCGTGATATGATGGACAATGTAAGAGCAGTATCTGATTTTTTTAACAATTCTCTAAAACGAGTGATAATGTTTGAAAAAAAGTTAAGGAACTGTCGCCACTGCCCGCCAACAAAAACTTTTTAATGTTTGCCGCACAAGATGGGTTTTAAGAATAAATGGTTTGACCATTTTCAAACATAGTTACTGTGAGATCATAGCAGCTTTGGAAGAAATTTCAGCGCATGCATCATACGAGCAAGATGTGCGTTACAGAGCTTCTGGAATGAACAACGCAATTCAAAACTTTAAACTTATTCTTTGTCTTGTTGCGGTCGAGTCGTGTCTTCAATGCACCAAACTTTTGACTCTCAAGCTTCAATCCTCTTCCCTTGATCCTGGAAAAGCTAGGGAAAAAGTTTCTCTTCTTTATTTAACTTTAAATGATATGCATGTTAGCGTGAATACCACTCACACACAGCTATATGAAGTGGCTGTCAAGATTGCCAGCGAATTAAACGTAGCTCCAACGAAACCTGGAACTGCAGCACGACAAGTACATCGTGAAAACATCCCTGCAATTTCTCCGTCAGAGTATTTCAAGAGAGCAGTTACTATACCTTTCCTAGACGAGATTGTCAATCAGGTAAAATCTCGATTTTTGGAAGGGAACCATGATATTCTAGACGCTATGTTTGTGATGCTTTCTTCCGTGGTTTCTAACTCAATATGGAAAGAGAGCTTTTCCCGGTTTCTTAATAAGTATGAAGATGATATTCCCGATATGGATTTTGTAGAAAGCGAATTGAAAATGTGGCAACTGATCTGGTACAATAAGAAGCAAGAAGTCAGTTCAACATTTAGCGATGTTACTCCTTTACCTTATAAGTTTTCTTTTCAAAAGGAAGCATTGCGTGTATTAGGAACAATTCTTATCACGACCTGCACTTGCAATGTTTTATATATGAAAACTTATACAAATACCACCTTAGTAAGCAGATCAGTAGATAAAAACATATCTAGAACTATATGAACTGGCTGACTGATAAACAGGGTGGCTCGACTGGCTCGACTGATAACGGAGTTGAAGAACGCTTAATTAAGCCATTCCATTAGTCAATAGCTAGATCAGTGGACGATCTGAAATAATATCGACCGATAAGCGGGGTAGCTGGACCGATAAGGGAGTCCAACTGCTTTCGTGTAATTGGTTCGTTTAAATTTTTTGTCTTAATGTGATTGGTTTGACCGATTTCGACTGATAGCCAACTTAACTAACATAGTCAAGCTCATTGTCTGACTTGAATGTTTGATCGTTTCATAGTAATTCTTTAAAGCAAGATAGAAACTAAACTACAATCAGATGGAATTTATGGAAATCTTTTACAAGTTCATATATCGATATGAATGCTGATGTTCAAACTTTGAATTTTTTCTAGAGGGTGAAAAATTTATGGATAAATTGTAAATGCGTGGCAAAGACGATTTCGCGAGCGACACTTCAGTCATTGATATTCTAAAGCAAGCCAACATTGTTTTCAGTTTTCTCACCAGAAAGAGAAAATCAGTCGAAATCGGTCAAACCAATCACAGTAATACATAATGTATTAATCCTAACACGGTTTTTAATATGCACATGAAAAACATGTGACTTGGACGAGACTTGAACTCGCACCTTCGGGATACTAGTCCGCCGCTCTACCTGTTGGGCTATCAAGCCCACAGGGATTGGAGACGAGTCAAATCTCTTTTAAACTGCGTATGGACGAGAGATTCTTGCCACTATAACAGTTTACTTGATGGCACCGTGCTCACTCGTCTCCAGATCGTCCCCTGATCTGGCTATTGACCAATGGAATGGGTTAAATAAACGTTCTTCAACTCCGTTATCGGTCGAACCAGTCGAGCCACCCCGCTTATCAGTCAGCCAGTTAATATAATTCTAGATATGTTTTTATCTACTGATCTGCTTACTAAGGTGGTATTTGTATAAGTTTTCATATATAAAACAGAAATTTTGACGATGAAATCCAAATTTTTTACTATAAACAATTTTTACTATAAACATCATTTTTTACTATAAACATCAGTTGCGTGACTGATTTGACATACCCTAGATCCGCCACTGAACCTGAGTATTTCACATACATGAAATGTTCTCCCTTGTCACATATTGTTCCCTTTTCTCACTGAACACCTCATGTAGAGATGTCAAGGTGTGTTGATCTATGGCTCATACCAGTTATAATGATCATCAGAAAAATTACCTAGTGATCATGAAAAATACTTTGCTGTTTTGCCAAATTTCAAGGTTTATCTGCATACATAGAAAGACATTTTTACTTTATAGAAAATGCTTTTCATACATCAATAGCCCTTTCGAATTTATGGCAAACAATCTGGTATGAGCCGTACATTAACACACCTTTACATCTCTACATGAGGTGTTCAGTTAGAAAAGGGGACAATATGTGACATGGGACAACATTTCATGTATGTGAAATACTCAGGTTTAATACCATTCCAGTCAAATTGTCAAAATAAAAAGCTTCATGGATCAGAAGATTCAAAATCACAGGTTATAGTAAACAGCTTCTCATGTAATCAATGTTAGCAATTTAAGCAATTGTCTCATGAACCTGAAAAATTCAGGTGACTCAACGAACCCATGACCTCTGCGATGCCGGTGCAGTGCTCTAACCAACTGAGCTATGAAGTCACACAGTGGAGAGCGGTCAACCGCACTGCATATAACATTCTTTCATATGACATTCCTTTCACGGGAAAACATGAGTCCAACAAATTGACCACTCTCCACTGTGTGTGACTTCATAGCTCAGTAGGTTAGAGCACTGCACCGGCATCGCATGGGTTCAAGTCCCGTTGAGTCACCTGAATTTTTCAGGCTCATGAGACAATTGCTTAAACTGTCCAGCAAAAGTGCGAAGATCATATCCTCATTTAATTAATAATTTTGTATCTCTGAACTAAAAGTACTTTATAACGTGTGGAATGTTGGGGAGCCTCACGCTGAAAATGTGCCACAGGCCTCACGCATTATTAATCCGGCCCTGCAAAAACCCCTTCGAAATTGTCTTCATTAGTCTAATTTAAGTGCTCTTTGTCATGAGTTTAAAAGGCTCTAAAAAGAACAGCTTATTGTGTATTACCTGAAACCTTAAAAGAGAAATTTGTACACACCTCACTGAGAACATGATATCCACTTCGACAAGCTTCAGTAATTGCATCAGTCAGCATTTCCGAATTCTTATTACCCATAACAACATAATACGTCGGGCTAATTTGCACAGCTATTCTCGGTGCAATATTTTTTTGAGATTCATCTTAAAAGAAACCATTCAATTTAAGATCACTTTTAGTCATTCTTGTGTAATAAAGCTACGTGAAAATGAATAATTTACCTGAAAATTCAGCCATTCTTTTCTACAAGGAACCTGTGAAATACAATAAAAATGACTCTACATAATAGTAAATTTGTCAGAAAAATAGTCAACTTCGTGATAATCAATGAAATTGTCTTTAGGTAAAATATATATGCTTGAAAAATTGTCTGATCTCGCATAAGTCCAAGCTCATTTGCATTCAAGATTATCCACGAAGTACGAATTATGCAATAGTTTTGACAACGTTAGCGAGTTTTTAGTTGTGTGAATTACTTAATCAGTGAAAATTTTATGACTCAGTGATGATTTAAACTTGACAACGCCAATTCAATGGGGTCATGTACGATTGAAAAAAACAAAAATGAACCAGTTCCTGGAACATACACTGTATACAAGAATTAAACAAGCTGTGAACTAAAATATATAAATAATATCTATTTATTGCATGAGAAGTCGTGTACTTCATTAATTTAACGAGCCATCTAAATTCAAACTTTATTAATACGATTGGCTGCTACACACACGTGATGAAGAACGTGTTTTATATTGCTGCCACGCATGAGCGTAGCAGCACACTATTCTTGACATGACTCGACCCATCCCCCCCCTACCTATATACTGGTGAAATCTTGATTTGTGTCTGTCTGTCTGTTATCAATTTCGGGGGGGGGGCTTACGGAATAAAGGCGAGCGTACAATCACAACATAAAACCTTTCGGAACTTCTGTAAGTTTCTGTTTAATTTTAAACTTCAGGAATTCGAATAGATATGAGGCATAAACAACATAATACAGTAGATAGTAAAATTGAGTGATCACTGGCATCAATTATACATATCTCGTTTGGCGAAAAACACATGAAATGGATTCACCCTGCCGTATTGCCGTATTAAGTCAGTTTGATCGATTGATACTGCTTATCTTGCACATATGCTCTCTATGGTCTCTATGGTCTCTATGGTCACAGTGCTCCAGTGAGGGAAATGTTATGAAAACGTGTATTTAATTTCTTTCGAGCTTTTGTGATTACATAAATATCGGCGTGAATTTAACAGAACGTCCAAAATCACAAAGAATTTATACGCATGGTGCGAGTTTAACCAAGAATACAATTAAACGTTTGCTCTTTGCGATGACTCCGCGTTCAAAGATTAAACATAGTTTAATCGCAGTCGCACAGAATCATGTGCAATAAGATCCTATCAAAATGTTATAAAGGAAATAGTTGAAACAAAACTACAGTTGTAGAATATTGCCTGTTTCTAATCATGTAAACACGCGTTCGATTGATCGGTTGAGTGAACAAAGTATCATACTCTTCATGAAGCATCATAAAGACATATTTCTGAAGATATAAACATCTTATCTAAACATTGTTTTCATTTGAAATAGTAATGAATTTATGGTTATTGTATTATCAGTTTTGAATTATACATGTAATATTGCCAACTGTTATATTCATTGTCCGTATTAACAGGAGAACAAGGCAACGTCAACTTTCAAGGTAAAAGAGACAGACCTAGTTGTAGCACCTTGGAAAATCAATCCGATGAACATACCGGAACTGGCAACCAAAGAAGCAATAATGCCACTCTGAGAAACCAAAGATCTGCAGAAAAAGACAATTTGAAAAAAAAGGGGTCTACCGTTGGCGTAGTTGTAAGCTACAAGTCACAGATTCGGTGTTTAAGGGAGATGGATGATGTTTTACCTACAGAGGATGCTGATCAGTATGCTCCACTTACTTATTTTAAACGTTTTAGGGGCTGATTTAGTCTTACTATAAATTAAGCATTTTCAACTCTGGGCTGAACTGAGGCCCGTTAAGTGGTTTAAAACTTATTGTGTTTACATGGAAGATCTCATCTCCAAGCCGAACAGAAATTAACGGGAATATAATCTAATAAACACGCGAAATTCAGAACAAAAAAATAATGTCTTAGCGACAACAATCAGACAAGATATGCTTTAATAACTCAGCCCTGCAATAAATTTTAACAATCATTTGGCGCAATTTTCGTCCCAGTGCTGAGTTCATTGCTGGTATTTATCGAATATAATTTACTGATATTCATGCTTTGCTTTTTCCGCCACACGGTGGTTGCTGAAGGATGGGTAAGAGATATCTTGCATATTTTTACTTATAGAATATAAATAAATGTAAATATATATATATATATATATTATTATGGATAATATTCCTGGATAAAAGAGCGCTCAATATTCTATATATTAGAAGAGCGTAAGATAAAATGAACTAAAATAAAATGGACAATTGTTTGCTGTCGCTACTCAGAGTTTCACGCTGTAGGGTGATCTTCAGGCAACTGACAGATAATATTTTATTTGCTGACTATATACATCGACTAAAAGGTGTTAAGTTACATGACGGCATGCACTAAACATATCGGAACGTTTATTTAAAATGTTCTATCTTACGCTCTTCTAATATATAGAATATTGAGCGCTCTTTTATCCAGGAATATTATCCATAATAATATTTTATATATATATATATATATAAGTTTGAAAATTTGTAATCCAGGCATTGAATACATAAAAGATAACAGTTTCTCCGGATTTTAATTGATTTTTTATTGAGCTATCGACTCGTTGCTTCGAGCCTTCATCAGAATGAGGATATTTATTTACACGTGCCTTTAGCTTCTAACCAGAACAGATGACGGTACACTAAACACACAAGTATACCGCAAAACCACCCATACAGACCAAATACTCGATTTCAACAGCAATCATCCAACACAACACAAAATAAGCTGCATTCGAACACTTTTCAACAGGATAAACACTCATTGTAATACGGAAGAAGCCAAAAAAACAGAACGCAACTACTTATACTCCACATTTATTAAAAACAACTACCCTAGAAACTTCATAAACAAAACTATATACAAAATACAAAACACAAACCGACAAAAGCAACAAAAAACCGGACGAAACAGTAAAAATCGTCACATTACCATACATAAACGGAACATCAGAAATGACTGCCAGACTTCTTCGACCATTTAATATTAACGTCGCCCACAAACCTACACAAAAACTCAAATCATGCTTCACCAAACATAAAGACAAAACAACAATTCATGATACAACTGACGCGATCTACATGATACCATGCAAAGACTGTTCGAAGCAATACATAGGACAAACATCTAAGAAAATTGAAACAAGACTAACAGAACACAAAAACGCCATAAAACGACGAGATCCGAACTCACTACCGGCAGAACATACCCACGGAAACAACCACATTCGACTGGACAGAAACTAAAGTACTCGGACGCGCACAGACTAAACACGCACGCGAATTTAAAGAAGCTTGGTACAGTGAAGACAACGACACAATAAACAGACATATCGACATACCCATCATATACTCACAACTAAAGAAAAAGGACAAAAAAACTACAAACAACACCAAAACTAAAACACTACACTCTAATATTACTAACACCAATCATATTAACAACACACCAAAACCCATGGCAACGCATTTCACCCCATCCAATCACATTAATCCACCCACTAATCCAATTAGACGCTCTATACGTCTCCAAGCTAAAAGCACGTGTTAATAAATATCCTCATTCTGATGAAGGCTCGAAGCAACGAGTCGAAAGCTCAATAAAAAATCAATTAAAATCCGGAGAAACTGTTATCTTTTATGTATATATATATATATATATATATTTGAAAATTGGTAACCCAGGCATATTATGATAATGATAAGGATTCTCTGGATTTGTTTTAAATTTTTATTAAGCTTTCAACTCGGTGCTTCGAGCCTTCGTCAGAATGTGACAATATATTATTTACAAAGATTTTGTAGGCGTTTGGAGCGTCTGATTGGTTGGTTAGTAGTTGAGTTGATATTATTGGATGGTATAAGATGCGTTGTCATGGTTTCGGGTGTATCGATTACGTTAATGAAATTCGAGTGTTTTATTTTAGTCGTTGTGTTATTAGTTTGTTGTTTTGGTTTTGTCTTTAGTTGTGAATAGATGATGGGGATGTCAATATGTCTGTTAATTGTGTTGTTGTCTTTGCTGTACCATGCCTCTTTGAATTCTCGTGCGTGTTTTGTCTGTGCGTCCAAGAAGTTGTGTTTTGTCCAGTCAAATGTGGTTGGTATCGTAGGTATGTTCTGCTGGTAGTGATTTTGGGTCGCGTCGTTTGATGGCATTCTTGTGTTCAGTGAGTCTTGTTTCAATTTTCTTGACGTTTGTCCTATGTACTGTTTGGGGCAATCTTTACATGGTATCATGTAGACCGCGTTGGTTGTGTCGAATGTCGTTGTTCGGTCTTTATGTTTAGTGAAGTATGATTTGAGTTTGTGTGTTGGTTTATGTGCGATGTTTATTTTGAATGGTCGGAGTAGTCTTGATGTCATTTCTGATGTTCCGTTTATATATGGTAATGTCACTATTTTTACTGGTTCGTCTGTATCTTCGTTAGGTTTTTCAGTTTGTGGTTTGTTGTGTATTTTGTTTAATACTTTGTTGATAAAGTTTCGTGGGTAATTGTTGTTTATGAATGTAGAGTATAAGTAGTTGCGTTCATTCTTCTTGGCTTCTTCTGTATTGCAGTGTGTTTTAATCCTGTTAAAGAGAGTTCGTATGCAACTAATTTTGTGTTGTTTGGGTGATTGCTATTAAAGTTGAGTATTTGGTCTGTGTGTGTTTTTGCGGTATACTTGTGTGTTAGTGTACCGTCATTTGTTCTCGTTAGTAGGATGTCGAGGAAGGTAAGTTGTTTGTCGTGTTCTTCGTCTTTAGTAAAGGTAATGTTCTTTGTGGTATTGTTTATGGTGTGTAGGATTTGTTCAGTTTTGTCTTTCTTGACTATGGCAAAGATGTCGTCGACATATCTTTCCATAGTCTGATGTTTGTGTTGTTTGTGACTGATTGTGTTTCGAGGTGTTGCATGACAGCTTCTGCGAGGAAGGTGGATAGTGGTGATCCCATTGGTGTGCCTGAAATTTGTCTGTAGTATGTGTTTTGGAAGGTGAATTCAGTGGCGAGGCAAAGGTTGAGTAAGTCTAGGATGTCATTTTGTCTAGTTGTGTGTAGCCGTTTGTCGTTTGTGAGTAGTTCGTTTGTAATTTGTTTGGCAATGTCCAGTGGTATGGATGTGAAGAGTGATGTCACGTCGTAGGATATCATGATTTCGTCTGGTCGTAGTTTAATGTTTTCAATACTGGCGAGGAAAGTGGTGGCATTTCGGATGGTGGTGAATTTTGACTAATGGATACAAATGTTATAAAGATATTTTGAAAGCTCATACGTAGTTGATCCTGGAAGCGATACGATAGGTCGAAAGAGTGGGTTGTTTTCTTTGTAGATTTTGGTAGTCCGTATTAAGAATTTGGCGGTGGATGCGTCATTGGGTCGGATTCTTCTTTAATTCGTTTTCGTTTTTAGTTTCGTTTTAGTAGTTGTTTTCCCGTAACATCAGACTATGGAAAGATATGTTGACGACATCTTTACTTCAATCCAAGAAGAAGATAAAACTGACAAATCCACCACCATAAACAATGCAAAGACATTACAACTGCTAAAGACGAAGAACACGACAAACAACTTACCTTCCTCGACATCCTACTAACGAGAACAGATGACGGTACACTAAACACACAAGTATACCGCAAAACCACCCACACAGACCAAATACATGGACAAATCAGACTACATCAACAAAGCGACGACCCTCTTACAAGACACCAACACGTATGAACCTCTACAAACAGACCCCAACAAAACCACTACCAACCGCATCAACAAGAAATTAAAACAACTAAAAGACAAAAAGAAACTTAACGAAACCGTCTACAAAAGAATCCGACCCAACGACTCCTCCACCGCCAAATTCTATGGACTTCCAAAGATTCACAAAGAAAACAACCCGCTACGACCAATTGTATCTCTTCCTGGATCTCCCACGTATGAACTTTCAAAATATCTTTATAACATTCTGTATCCATTAGTCAAAAATTCACCTCACACCATCCGAAATGCCACCACTTTCCTCGCCAGTATTGAAAACATTAAACTACGACCAGACGAAATCATGATATCCTACGACGTGACATCACTCTTCACATCCATACCACTGGACATTGCCAAACAAATTACAAACGAACTACTCACAAACGACAAAACTTGGCAAGCTACAACACAACTAGACAAAAATGACATCCTAGACTTACTCAACCTTTGCCTCGCCACTGAATTCACCTTCCAAAACACATACTACAGACAAATTTCAGGCACACCAATGGGATCACCACTATCCACCTTCCTCGCAGAAGCTGTCATGCAACACCTCGAAACACAATCAGTCACAAACAACACAAACATCAGACTATGGAAAAGATATGTCGACGACATCTTTGCCATAGTCAAGAAAGACAAAACTGAACAAATCCTACACACCATAAACAATACCACAAAGAACATTACCTTTACTAAAGACGAAGAACACGACAAACAACTTACCTTCCTCGACATCCTACTAACGAGAACAGATGACGGTACACTAAACACACAAGTATACCGCAAAACACACACACAGACCAAATACTCAACTTTAATAGCAATCACCCAACACAACACAAAATTAGTTGCATACGAACTCTCTTTAACAGGATTAAAACACACTGCAATACAGAAGAAGCCAAGAAGAATGAACGCAACTACTTATACTCTACATTCATAAACAACAATTACCCACGAAACTTTATCAACAAAGTATTAAACAAAATACACAACAAACCACAAACTGAAAACCTAACGAAGATACAGACGAACCAGTAAAATAGTGACATTACCATATATAAACGGAACATCAGAAATGACATCAAGACTACTCCGACCATTCAAAATAAACATCGCACATAAACCAACACACAAACTCAAATCATACTTCACTAAACATAAAGACCGAACAACGACATTCGACACAACCAACGCGGTCTACATGATACCATGTAAAGATTGCCCCAACAGTACATAGGACAAACGTCCAAGAAAATTGAAACAAGACTCACTGAACACAAGAATGCCATCAAACGACGCGACCCAAAATCACTACCAGCAGAACATACCTACGATACCAACCACACATTTGACTGGACAAAAACACAACTTCTTGGACGCGCACAGACAAAACACGCACGAGAATTCAAAGAGGCATGGTACAGCAAAGACAACAACACAATTAACAGACATATTGACATCCCCATCATCTATTCACAACTAAAGACAAAACCAAAACAACAAACTAATAACACAACGACTAAAATAAAACACTCGAATTTCATTAACGTAATCGATACACCCGAAACCATGACAACGCATCTTATACCATCCAATAATATCAACTCAACTACTAACCAACTAATCAGACGCTCCAAACGCCTACAAAATCTTTGTAAATAATATATTGTCACATTCTGACGAAGGCTCGAAGCACCGAGTTGAAAGCTTAATAAAAAAAAATTTAAAACAAATCCAGAGAATCCTTATCATTATCATATATATATATATATATATATATACATACGGCTTTGTGAGAAAAAGTTGAAAAAAAGATACCAAGGTCATATAATTGTGATAGAAATGTAGCAACAGCAAAACAAAGCAATAATATCAGTAAATTATATTCAATAACTGACATTATTTTTAATCCACAACAACTATAGAACAGCGAAAATGTGCGTTTTTCTTCAAGAATTTTGACACCAATTGTAAATTAATACCCAAGCACTTCTTTAAAATGCTTTTATTTGAAAGCTATATTTAGGCTTTGTATGTACAAATTCATACCTTTAAGTAAGCACCATGAAAGTTACAATCAACAACAGTGTTTTCCTAAACGCAGTTAGACTAAAAATGAAAATTTAGTTTAAGGTGCAGAATATACATAACTCCTTCATGAATTTATAATAGTGAGTGAGACAATGAAAATAATAGCTACATGAAAAATTCATTCAAATTCCAACATATTCATTTTTTGCATTCGTTGTAAAAATTAATAAAATTGTTTGCAATTATATTCACCACAGGCTTTTCAACTATTCTTTCGTTTAAAGGGTTTGTCATCTTTCGAAATCTTGAGTACAAATAAAACTTATTCAACTTACCAAACAGGAAACACAAAAAACTCCCCTTTGAATGCATCTTAAAGTTCATATTCATAGTTTTGATAATTATGATCCTTTTATCCGTGAGCTACGAAACATGATGTAAGTGTCAGGTATAAGTATCAATAATGTTAATTTTAGTGTATGTTGTGGTCTAACGTTGCAAATGGACTGCTTTATTTCAGAATTTGCAATTTACTTGTTTCTTTTGTATGTTTTCTCAATCGAAAATTCTATTGTAATTATTTTCTAGATTGTACCAGAAGAGTGCTTGTAAATCAAACAAAATTGTTCTCATAGTCTCTAACTTAGTGCTATAAAGTAGGCATTTACAATCTTCTGAGCTATTTCAGTAATTAAAGTTTGCGCAAAACTGGGAATCAAATATTGATTTAACTGTTTAATGCCAGTCAGTTAAGTTCACTGAAAAGTAAACCTTCACAAAGATTTATGTGCATTTCGATGTATTTGTTTATAGTTACTGTTATATAGCAATAAGCAACATCAAACTTCCTCTAGAATTTAATAGTAAACTTAGGAATGATCAATATGCGATTAGCTTTCGACCTGATTGTCTACTTGTAGTTAATGCCATTTTCTTGATATATAAGTTCAGATATTTTATGTGAAATTCTCGTGTGCCGAAGCATGCAAAACACAAAAAAGTTTGCATCTTAAAATGCTTCTTAAAATTATTCTTTTCATCAATTCAGAAATATTATGTTAGGGATGAAAATTTTTTAAATTGTTCGTACTAACCATGCAGAAATTGCATGCTAAATTTTTTGAACGCCTTGCATGTCTCATTCATATACCTATAATGTAGATGTCGTGGCAATGTAGCTAATATTGAAAAGAAACAGATAAATATAACTACATTGCAGCTCAACAAAAATTCACTTACAATTTGCTCCAGATTACTTAATTTCTAGTTAACTTATGTGCAATGGCCTTGTTTACGTAATAAAATGTGTGTATGATCTCAAACAAAACTCAATGTCGTGATAAATTAGTGGGAGATAACATATATTAGTCAAGTTTTACTGAGTTGGAATTTATGGAATGGCGGTGTATTACAATCTACTGCGCAATTTTCTTTAATTAAAGATCTTAATGCTCGGCTTTCAACTTTCATCTATTTTTGGGTTTTTATCTTATCTTGTTTGAGACAATTATGCAAATTACAATAATTTGTTAGATAATAACAAGCTAAAACAATACATATTCCATAAAACAATACAAGCTATACATTTCTAGGTTTTGCGTCGTCTTAAATGAAAGAAAATGGCGCAGTTAGTGATCAAGTAATGCGTTTTGACAAATCCTCGCATGTTTTAATATAGAAAGGGGAAAATGAATCAGGTTACCAATTACGCCTACTGAAAATTTAGCATTCTTGAATTGTTCTCGCGCAATAGTTTCAGAATAGAAAATTTGTATATGTCGCTTGTAACGTAACAGGCTATTTTGGAAGATAGACAGCCTGCGCCTAATGCTTTTAAAAAAAGTAGCTGTATTGATGCGTATTATTTTTGTTGGAGATGTGCGTGATGTTCTTCTTTCTTACAAATTTAGGGTGGACTTGATTATTCTTATAATTAATTAAGAATTTCAAATCAGGTAGAGCTTTTTCATAACGTCGTTGTGGTATTTGATAGCGTATGCATAGATTGTGTAAATCAGAGTCTGTGTTTCCGAGTTTAGACCAAAAACCATGACCAGCCGACAATTTAAAGCCGACAATTTATTGCTTACTTCCGTTTAGTTATTTCATGCGTTGTAAATATATATGTGTATGTATGGTTTTAAATATCATTCTGTCTGAGGATGACTTTGAAATAAAGTCGAAAATTTACAGTTCACTTCTCGTCTTGTTTTGTTGCATATTTTGCAATCTCAAGATGTCTTGTTTTGATGCATATTTTGCAATCCCAAGATGTCTTGTTTTGATGCATATTTGGCGATCTCAAGATGTCTTGTTTTTTCGGATTTTGCTTTATACTATATTTATTTAAATTGTCGTCTGGTCATGGTTTTTTTTACAATTTAAAATACTTTATAAACGATCATATCGGTAAGATTTTGCCTTCAGAATATTCTTTAGAATTGTTTTAACCAGCAGATTTAATGTAATGGTATTTTGAATTCAAAATGAGGTGCTATAATGTGTTCTGACTTACCCTAGATCCGCCACTGCTCCTATTTACCGGCCCCAGAAATGGTAGTATAACTATGTATATCAAATTAAAATAGAAAAGATTGTGTTTATACATTTTCGATAAAATTCATAATTTTCAAACAGTTCTTTATCGTCTGAATGTGTTGCTACAATGAGTTTATGAATTTCATGCATGTAGATGATATTTTCAAGCAACAATAGCACAAAAACAATTTACTTTTGCTATTTAATGGCCCACGCTTGCGGAGATCAATAAAAAAACTGAATATGGCAAAATGAATATAACAATACGATGCTTATTAAAAACAAATCCAACTTCATTCTATTGCAATGGAAGAACACACATGAACTCGTCAAATGGTCTCAAGCAGTCCCTCAACGACAAACTAAACAGCACCTTCGTCCTTTCCAGATCGTAAAAGTCCATAGTTATATTCCCATTTCTAGACATTTTTAAAATTGCTTTCTAAAACATAAAACCTCCATTAAAATCGAAACATTCAGATTGATAAAAACATTTCAAAGCTCTTATTTAGCCCGCAGCGACAAGTTGTGACAAAGTGAATTAATTCACCAAACTTTGTGAAATTACCACTCAAGAGTGTAAAGAGTAGAGAAATATATTTATTGCGTGCGAGAAATATAAGAGAAATTGTTTTGAGTCATACGCCCCGAAGCGAATACAGACAGACATAATTTTAAAAATATGTGATAGATAGTTTCCTTGGTAATATGTGCAAATCAGTTGCAGAAAAAAGACTTCTTGTGTAGTGTCGCTTTAACGCAATTAATTTTTGTGAGCAAAAGTGAATGGCCACAAATCCAGCATCTTCATCATCTAGTAAATAGTTTAACATTACCAAAGTAAAGAAAGCATGTCTATTAAAAAACATTGTTATATGCATGCTACACACGAGGAATTAACTCTTCGTTTTAAGTAAACCTTCACAAAGATTTATGTAGATTTCGATGTATTTGTTTATAGTTACTCTTATATAGCAATAATCAACATCAAACTGCCTCTAGAATTTAATAGTAAATTAAGGAATGGTCAATATGCGATTAGCTTTCGACCTCATTGTCTATTTGTAGCTAATGCCATTTTCTTGATATATAAAATCATATACTTAAGGTGAAAATCTCGTGTGCGAGCATGCAAAACACAAAAAAGTTTGCATCTTAAAATGCATCTTAAGATTATTCTTTTCATCAATTCAGAAATATTATGTTAAGGATGAACATTTTTTAAATTGTTCATACTAATTGTGCAGAAAATGTATGTTAAATTTTCTGAACGCCTTGCATGTCTCATTCATATACCTATAATATAGATGTCGTGGCAATGTAGCTAACATTGAAAAGAAACAGATAATTTCAATCTACATTGCAGCTCAACTGAAATTCACTTACATTTTGCTCCAGATTACTTAACTTCCAATTAACTTATGTGCAATGGTCTTGTATACGTGACAAAAAAATGTGTGTATGATCTCAAACAAAACTCAATGTCGTGATAAATTAGTGGGAGATGATCGTGACTAAAACACTACACGAGTACATACGAGTACATACGAGTGACATACGAGTACATACAAGTGACATACGAGTACATACAAGTACATACGACTTACATACACAACCAGTCTCTTCCTTAAATGAACTCTATACGCTAATTGTGTGAAAATACCCTCAAATTGACTCTATAAGTCAATTTGAAACGTCCATTCAAACAACAGGCCTGGTGACATGAGTGGCTCCTTTGCCAGTTGCCGAAATTAAAAAACCAAAAAACTTAGCGCGCGCCATTTTGTTTTGTTATAGGAGCGAAGATATTCTACATTACCCTGTATGGCTGTATCAGTATTTTGTATGAAATATTAAACACATCGGGGTTTCACCTCTTATTTATGCAAACACATGTCTCATAAACGCAGTAGGCCGAGTAAACCAACGATTGATGAGCAGTTGCTGTCTGCAATAAGCAATGTTAATGCTATTACAAATCAAGGTGTTCGTGGTAGAAAACTATTAAGAAGAAAAATGCCAGTAGAGATATAGTTCTTCAAAGAAGCGAAGGTGGCGAACGGATTATTCATAAGCCAAGCAAAGCACTTCGAGGAATAGAAATACACAAAGAGGTGTGTGCTGTAGAAACCAGGCTGGAAAGTATTGCCTGGTTTCCCTATGATCGTTTCTGTCGCTAGAGTCGTTTCTGTCTGTTGAAAAAAGTCCCCTGCGGTGATCAAACGACAGAAGCGATTATTGCGATGAACTGGTTTCCATTAATCGTATGCATCGTATCTAATTTGAACTAGTCACCATACACTTACTATATGATATATTCAAAATGGCGGCAGTGAATCGAAGAGGAAGACTTGTAGCGTGTTATTTTCTTTTGCGTGTGCTGAGAAGAAGGAGAGAGCGAAAGCAAAAAAGAAAACATCGTTTTTGGGTTTTAATATTTCGAAAATTTGTTATATAAACAATCATACTTCTGTACTTCTTCCATAAATGAAGACGTAGAATTAAAGTTGATTGCCGCCATCTTTGAATAAGGAATCTCGCACGTGGAATTACGGATGAATCATGGGATATATCAAGTCGCTTCTGGCGTAACGATCGTTTTGCACCGGTTTCCATTAAAAAATGCAAGCGCGTAAAAGGTGTTTCCGGTCGTTTCTGTGGCAAGGATAGAACTCTAGTCTATCTCAAACGATCGATACGCAAGGATCGTTTCTAACGTAAGGATCGCTTTTGTCGTTTGAGTTGAGCGTTTCCATATGATCGTCCCTGTCGCTTCTACAAATTGCAAGCGACAAAGACGATCCTTACGACAGAAACGATCATATGGAAACCGGGCTTATGTCGTTTTTCGACGAGATCTCCGGTGCGCACAATGAAATAACTGGTGTGCTGGTGTGCAAAATAAATTTTATGGTGCACTGGTGCGCATATGACAATCAAAGCATAATATTATTAAATTAATATACGAAGTATCGCTAATCTCGGTGTACACAGGCTGTTTTCAGTGTTTTGTTGTGTCAAACATGTTGTACGTCGATAAATCTTTGAAAGGAAAAATAGTAATTTAAAGTGCTTATCTCACAATTTTTTTTTCGAATTTTCTGATTGAGGTAAAAAAATCATTGTAAAAGTTATTTTACAATTTTCTGATTGATGGCTTCGTTTATGAGATAAATGCGTTTCTTTTCTCAAAATCGGCAATAATGGAGAAAATTGCTGCGCGTTCAATTTGCTTGATGAGAGCCTGAATCGAGAAGTATGTGACGTAACATAAGGACAGGAAGTTTTTCTGAAGTGTGATTTTTGCTATAATTTCTAATAAATCTACTATGGCTCTGCATCAAAATGCCTGATAGATGTGCAGTTTTCGGCAGTTCAAACCGAGAAAATTCTGCGGATGGAATTTCTTTTTACCGTATACCATTTTACGGTGATGATGAGCGTCCTGAAGCGAAGCGAAGACGTAAAATCTGGGTGAATTTTGTTGCAAGAAAACGCGCTCGATGGACACCGACTAAGTATTCGGCTGTTTATTATGGTGGATGGCAAAGTAATTTGGGCAAAGTTCAAATTTTTCCTGAGTCACATAGTAGACAAGCACACCAATTCGGACAACCACTGTTTTCAAGTTGTTTTCATGGCCCTGATATTCAACCAAGGGAATATTTGTTAGAAGGTTTGTGAAGGCATTATTTAAAGATAACTTCCCTAACAGTTTATCATCATTCTTTGTTGTAATGTTTAAGCTTCAGTTGCTCATGAAAAGCTTTGTGCTAAAATGTTACACCCACAGCTGATGAAGTCAATTCACCAGGCTTCACCAGTTGCTCAAACAAGTTGTTTGGAAGGATTCCATTCTGTCCTGAATCATTTTGCTCCAAAAATGATTCATTATTCCTATGTTGGAATGTATTGCAGGTGGGCGAAAATTTCCTATATGACAATGTTAGTTGTTTTGCAACTTCCACAAATCTTTATTGTTTTAGACACATTTTGGCATCCATCCACTTCAACAACAACATAAGGCGTGATGTAAAGATGAAGAATGATGGCACTTTCCACCACCACCAATGAATGTCATGCTGCAAAAGCAACCCAGATCAAAGGTGCTACTAAAACAGGTCCGTCGAAAATGCATTGTGCTCAATGATGTCCCCCCCTCAATTCCAGGTAATTAATAATGATTATATAACATGTTGTAGCTAAACATGGTTTGAAAATCATTTTAAATAATAAAAATGTCTTTGTTTCATGCCAGCAGCTACCAGTGTGCCATTCAGCTGTCAGTCTAAAGTGGCAGTTTCAAAAGAAAAAAGTCAGCCAAAATGTTTGACATGCAAGAAGCCAATGAAAGGTCACAAACATGTGGCAGAGTGCCCAAAAAATAGGAAAACTTAATTTTCACATCACTCATTTATTTCATTTTCTTTGTACCCTCTAAATTCCAACTTTTTATCATTAAATTTTGATCTTATTGCATGGTATGCACATGCTGGAAATGGTCTTCTTTCTTGTCCTAAGCATCCATAAATCATAGATGTGAATTCTCTGTATGCAACACATCGTAAGGACCTGAATATAAAGCCAAATCGTTACTAATGTGTCATAACACTAAAATATACTTAAATACTGGGAAATAACATAATATGCTATCATACATGTTTTCAGATCCTGTTTCTCTGTATCGTCTTTGTTCTCTGGTTTTGTATTTCCTAGCAGCCATTTTTAGCAACCACTTTTCCAAACAAACTGGTCTGAAACCTGGGTGTAGAGTGACACAACATGGAATAGTTGACAGATCTGCCAGAACCAACTGGTGTGTTAAGCTTTCAGCTACAGGCTTAAGTTCTTGGCAGCACCAGGCCTCTAGAGGATTCTGAAGAAGTGACAAAAACCACACTTGCACCTGATCAATAAAGAAAATCACATTAAAAAATTGTAATCGAGCATCTTTTAACAATTTTTTACCCAAAAGTAAATAAAAAAAGCGATGGTAATCTTGAATAGAAAATTGCATGTTTATGTCTATATTTCATAACTTGAAACCTGAATTGAAATACATTTCATAAGTTGAATTGAAATTAGAAATTACTCACCAAGAACTCAACTCAACTGTGTGATCAAGTCTTTTTTGTAGTATTTCAAGTTGCTTTTATGTTCATTTGACTTTTCCACGTAGTCTTCATACCATGCTTGTTCGGCCATTGGTTCATCAGCGTATAGATAGGACTCGGACTCGCCGTGATTTTCATCTATTATATTATATTCCTGGTCATTAATGTTCCATGCTTTGTCCTCGATGACATAACCGGGAATATAATCATACTCCGAATCACATTGCGAACTATGAGAGCTTTCCGAATCAGAATTCAACTCCGCCATCTAATCGTTGATAACAACAAGCCCTTGACTTGTTCCTTAAGTTACGTCACAGAGACTTGATCCAGGCCCTATGCCAATTATCAACTTTTACTGTCAAATTTCATATTTGATCAATAATAATTCGAAAACAATGCAGCGCATGAAAAAATTGTACTATAAGTTTTAGATTACTTTTGAAGAAGCAATACGAAAATTCGAAAAAAAAATTGTGAGATAAGCACTTTAAGGAATATTGATGATACAGTGTGTGATATTGCAAGAGACTGAATCTTGCTTTGTAAGCCTTTGTTGCTATTAAAATATCGCAAGTTACTCTTTATAAAAATGTCATTTCTCAACGCATAACTTCCGTTTGAATTGAATGTGAATATCTCAAATTTCGCCCACGGCTGCACAGAACTGTCAATTAAATTATCGTTCGCGGACCGTGGTTGGCGCATACTTTGAAAAATCCTCTTTTTTCTTCAAAATATAGCAAAGCAAATGCATCAGGCGTCAGCATGCGCCCCCATGTTGAGTTCGTGTTATTCGTCATGAATAACATGAACAGGGGCGTAACTTTTGGGGTGCGACACTTTGAAAAGCTGTGTTTTTGCAGGGCATATTGCCGTCAAGTGGCAGGGCAGTGTTCAGGAAGTAGAAAAATTGCCATACCATTGAAAACAACTAAATGATTACTAAGTGGAAATAACAAACCTTCATTTTTGACAATTTTGGCTTAATTCTACAGTGCAACGTGTCTGTCAGATGTGTAAGATGAAGTAATTATAAATGCAGATACAGATTCCGCTGGATACTGTTAAGATATGCTCTCATATTCTTCCTGTAATTGGTAAATAATTAATTATTGATTATTTTAAGAGATATTTATGTGCAATAATCACAATATTTTTTATAGTTCCTAATAGCTTTCCGTTGATTGTAAATTAACCATATTTAGTAAAGAAACAAATATATCCACAGTAATATCTTGTATAAATATAAGTAATTTAACCATTGTACGATAGATCGTAGACCATAGACATTGACGTTGAACATTAAATGTGATCATAACAGTTATCTGTAATATCTCTATTTGTTGGTGTAAGTCAATATATACTAAAGAAGGTAGATGGCTACATCACAAAATCTAACAGATACAATGATTGCAAATGTAAAAACATGCTAATGCTAATTTTTGCATTGTCAAAAGCCGTGAAGCAAGCTTCAATCCAATAATTTCATCAAATTCTATGTGATTTTGTATATTTGGGCGAGAAAGACTACTTTTCAATGGAAGGTTAGTTATATTTACCGAAGTTTGTAGACCCACAATTACCGAAGGAGAGTTGTGAGTTTATTGTATGCTGTCATAATTTTGATGTTTACTCAGAACATTTCTAATTTAATTGAAATTTCTCTTAAGAGGGAGGCGCAACTAGAATTAAAGATGATAACGTTCAGGAGCCCTGCGCAAAAAAAAACACCTCAACGTACACGAAT
The DNA here is from genome assembly GCF_021976095.1 of Xenia sp. Carnegie-2017. NCBI lineage: Eukaryota > Metazoa > Cnidaria > Anthozoa > Malacalcyonacea > Xeniidae > Xenia > Xenia sp. Carnegie-2017. The sequence continues at coordinate 339,362 of NW_025813436.1, forward strand.
TTATAGACGAAAGGTTAAATGTAAAGATTGTGGTGCAGAAATGAATGCTGATAGTTTTTTGAAGCACAGTTCAAATAAACACAATGGTATGGCAAAATCCCAAGATGTTGTAGAAGCATCACAAACAAAGCTTCATTTTTCTAAGGTTAGTAAAATGTCACTTACTTATATATGTACATGGTAAATAAAATGAAAGTCTTTAGCATGCGTTATAGATCTCTTAGAAAATTGCTGGTTAGTTCTGTATAAGTGCCGTTCAATTTATGTGAAATAATTGATAATTCGTGTTGCACAAAACTTTGCTATTCTGCTCTGTTGCAGAAGCAACTCTCTGTTATTGTGAAGGACACTCATACCATAAAGTTTCAATGTATTCTTATTTATTTTAGATCCTTCCAACCGCCCCTGTTACATGTGAAAAAAAAACAAACAAAACTACAGCATCAAGAGGGACTTCATCAAACAACTTCCACCACCGAACAAAACCGAAAAACCTGCCATGTTTGTTTTGAAAAAAGACTACTAATCCTAAAAGGACATAAAAAGAAAATTTTAAATAAACGCTCTCTTTTTAGTGCATGCCGTCGTTAATTTATCACCTCGTAACGAATTGTATATGCAGTGAATAATAAATAATCTATCAGTTGCCTGAAGATCGCCCTACTGCGTGAAACTCCGAAAAAATTACAGCTATTGTCTATTTTATATATATATGTACATATAATTTAATAAATTACATTTCTTAAAATGTTGCTACGCGGGGAGTCTGGGTTTCATGCCAAAGCAATCTTCAGGCAATGCCTCTTTTTTAACGTTAAATACTGTTTAAATATGCTACCTTGAAGGAAAACCTTGAAGTGGCATAAGAAATACACAATGTATGCCAGGAAATATTTGAAATAGATAACAAGATAAATGAGGTTGATTCAGAGCAAGAGGAAAATATGGATGTGGTTTGTAATATCTGAGTATGACGTTGAAATAATTAAATTAATTTTTTAAAATGTTATTTCTAAAGTAATTATATTTTGGTCTTTTTTAGGTTGATGAAGAAGAATCTGTTAACGAACAAGAAGAGAGAGAGAAATCTCACCTGTCATGAGAAACTTGCATAGCTGAATTAAACATATTGGCTGAAAATGTTAACCACTGCAAAAAAACTGTCACTGAAACGTTCTCCTCAGAAATAGTGTTTACACAAGAAATTGTAATGCATGTCCTTGTTTTTGTGGGCAACGCCCTTTTGCAGGGCAAATTTTCTCCACCCCCATTACTTCAAGTCTATTTACGCCCCTGAATATGAATGAACTTAAATGAACGAACTGATTTAAGTGATTTTATTATTTCACAGAGCAGTATTTATAGTATTCATTACAAGATCCACCCGCTATGAAATATGAATGCGTTGTTAGAATGTGGTGTTAGGCCCGTTTCAAACGACAAACTTTACAAGTGCCGAATGCATTAAAAACAAAAGATAATGATGAATTTGTCTCATTTTTCATTGCTTGAAATGCGTTCGGAGCATGTAAAGTTCGACGTTTGGAAACAAGCCTTAGATTAATATTATTTCGCGTAAAAAATAAAAAGTATAAGCGTATAGATGTGTAAAACTTAATGTGAAATATATTTTTCAAACAATTTTCCTTTCAATTTTAAACATTTTTGGGAAAACTTTTAGTCATGCATTGTTGCATGACCTGCATGACCGCAGGCGTCGACACTGGCTACAATTTCATAAAGTCGGTGTCCCCACTGTAGAAAGTAGTATTAAGTTACTGTTAGACTTACTTTATTGATGGGTTTATTTTGATATGATAAGCACATGGTTGGCACTTAGCACATTTGGACTTGGGATTAGGTTGTCTAACGGACAACTTGTAATCACGTTATCAATAAATAACTATATAAAAAGCAAGAGGCATTCACGCTTTTTAAAACCACATTTCGGTCCTCTTCTGCTTTTTAACGTGCTCTGAAAATGACTTCTGAAATTGAGGAAGATGAGACAAACGAACTTGTCAATGTAAAATCGCAACAATCAGCTGAGGTGAGCATTGTCCTTTCATCATTTTTCAAATTGCTCAGAATGAATTCTAAGATTATTCTAAAGAAATACTAAATATCTTCATTTAGGAAAAATGGACTACCATATTTAGATGAAAACGACCATCACCATCCATTTCAAGAAGGTGAAAAAGGATCAATGTGATCCACACATATGTTTGCTTTGTTCACAAGAGTTGACAAGAGGATCCAAGTCGTACAAACAAAGGCATTGGGCAAGAAAACATAGTGGAGAGAAAGGAAATTATATGTCAGTCATTGTGCCAATAAATCACGTGAAGGCTCAAGCATTGTTAAAACAAAAAAAGATTCAACAAAGGGAAGAGCAGATTGCAAATGAAGAGACTGTTAATAAAGTCAATACAGATCTGTCATCGTCATGCACGTCCACGATCACGTCCATTTTTTCTGGTCATGAGGTATATGCGAATGAGGATGACAGCACTCAGACCAGTACTTCTTATATTGGAATACGAATGTTATATTTTCAAATGTATTGGTAACTAAGGATAGCAACACAGCAGGGAAAATACAATCCACGGTATCAGACTTTTTTGACGAACAAGGATCGCAAGAGATTGATGACGTATCAGACAATCCTATTGCTAGAATTGAAGATGGTATCAACCGAATTTTAGTCAGATTACAGGCATTAAACATGGATGGTGATGTTAGAAGAAGATCAAGCCACAATCCCATAACAACCAAGATAGAAGCTGTTAGCGATGCTGGTGTGAAGGCTGCCAGCAATTTGGTGGAATTGTCCAATTGCGAACAAATACAAGTCGATATTCTGACAGATGAATGTCGCGTAACCTGTGTTCCTTGCCACGACTATATCAAAGGAAATCCTATGGCTATGCTCACTACTTGCATATGAATTTTTACAACCACATAGAGTTAAATATATGTGGGAAGATATTATATGCAAATATTGGCCGTGGGCTCTACGTGTTACATCGGAAGAAAATCAAAATGCTTTAAGAAATATTGCACCAGCACTGTCTATAATGCATGGGAAATCGTACATTTGGTCATGTCAGGTACGTTACATACTTAGGTTATGATTGTTTACCCAATAACTCGTAAGCTAAATACCACATACGCCGACGATAATGCTCTATTAAAGATGTTATGAGACGAAGTAATAATACTGTATTTCACGTAACTAAACCGTGGTTACGTAAATCTGAAAAGGGTTGTCTTGAATGGATGATTCTTTTCACACTTTTTAGGTTATTTGGAGCGGAAGATGGCAAAGTGGTGCGGCAGCAACTGTTGGCGAAGAAGTTGAGCAAATAAATTCGTATTTGTCAAGACTTGGCTCGTCTACTAAAAATATGACGACCTCCGGTGTGTATTATTTTCTGATCTGCATATACGCTTAGATTTTTTGGTCGATTAAGTCCACGAACTAATGTGCACAATGGTTGTACGTATTAAGGACAAGAACAATGCATTACTGAACATCTTCTGAGTTGGAATAAGCGAAAAATTTTATTACGTACGTGTATAATATGAAATGAATTTACAGTTCATAGTTGTGTATAGGTCTTGTTTGAACCCAATACGTTTACTGCGCAAATATAATTCTTTTTCACTGTTTTTCATAATGTGTACTTGTATTTCGAAGACCGAAAGGCATTTTTCATCTGCCAGGGACGATTTTGTAAAGTTAAGAAGCGAACTTAATGTCCAGGATTCAGACTTTAACGATTCATGTGAAAAGTAAGGTTTGAATTGTAACTGCTGATATAGATTTAAACAAATCTTTCTACACTTAGTCAGAGAACAAGCTATAAAACATAGTTCTGAGCAAATAAAACTTGTCAACGCACATGCGATGAAACGTGTTATAATACTTAACGGAACAGAAATGATAATATTGTCTCATTTAATTCAGGGTGAATCTGAAATGGACATCTGCGCTTTTTTGGAAGCTATTTATAACGTTTTCAATCGCTACGTAGAAAAAGAAAAGACAATAAATAATGAGCAATGTTATCAGATTGTATGCTCCACGATAGAATTTTTCATGCAAAAAAGTTGGAAAATGAAGTGTCCAAAAACAGTTTAAAGGTGAATAAGGGGTGTGGGAAACTAATCATCCTGTGTGTATTCATACCATAACAATAATTTAAGCGTACTATATCTTGAATAAAACCTCTGAAAAAAGCGATGGCTTAAACTGAAGACCATGCTTCTGATGATAAAGACATACTTTACGACGTGCCATGAAAAAATTTCTTGTTACTTTGGTAAAAAAAATTGTTAACAATTATTCGTCAATTACAGGTTGATTTTGCGAAAGAAGAGATGCTAGAACCAGCAAAGCACGATCACAGTAAACTAAGTAGTGATAAAAAGGTATGTCTTGTGCTTTTCTCAGATGATGATATGGGGAGTATTCATATTCCATTTGACGTTCTTTGATCATACCTTTTAGTCAGAACTACAAGAATTGTTGATAGCTCAGGAATTTAGCTATCTACAGAACACAAATGAGGTCGAAAGAGACAGTCTTTATGAGACAAGTTGATTGCTAAAAGCAGTTAGATCACAGATGGTGATAGCTAAGGAAATATGTCAATATTCCAAATATAACATAGGTTAAGACGTTTTAAGCAAATAGAAATATTTCAGCTGTAGCAGTACAAATATTCTGGCAGGGGAAGGGGCTGCACAGGGGAAAATTTACCGATCAACTATCGAGATTGTTATAATCAGGACATTTTTTATAACATAAATGTAGAATTCTAATTCATCTCATAAGAATAGTATTTCCTAGCAATGATTTGAAGGAGCAAGAAAGAAAACTTCTTCTTTGCATTGCCCATGTACTCCACTTTCACATGTTATCTCAGCATCATTCAAGAATTTCCTAATTTATTACGGAAAAAACTTTGACTTTCACGCCATTAAAAAGTTTTTACTCTTTCTTCTGAAGATTTAATACTTGTTAACATTTTTTGCAAGAAGCTTTGCTCCGATTAAGAAACAACGTTTTAGGTTAAAAACATGTACATCCGTCATATGTCATTTGTCCTCTGTCGTATCGTATACTTTGCAAATTAGAAGCTGCATGTTGTAGATTAATGAGATAATTTATCAATTAAGTGAACAAGAAGACAAAAAACCCGACTTAAGTAAAGACTACTGGGCCGTAACAGTGTAGTTTAACTTCATAACTGTCTGGCAAAATCATTTATTGGTCGAAAATATTTTTACAAAAAGCTCTTCCTTAAACCCAATAAAGGAAGTGATTTTTCTAGGCTCCATATCCCCTAGCTCACAAAATTGTTGTTCATTGGCAAATTTTATTCTTGTGCAGTTATTTGTTATTTTCACAAATTTTAATTCCTATGGCCAAACTTAAAATTTCCTTTCACATAGCAGCTGCGTATGAAACTGTTTCATTCAATATTTATTTATTGTATGTAGTCACAACATGGGAAAGAAACGTTGAAAGCACAAGCAGTGCAAGAAATCGGAGAACAACATGCAGATCCAAAAGTATGCCTGTATATTTTTGAAAATAATTGTGGATGGTGTTCTAATTTCACATCACATTCATCAAAATTCATAGGAAAGCAGACATCAGTCCACGATAGCTGAGGAAAATGAGCCCATTGTAAAGGACAATGTGCAGAACGTAGTTGATGAGGTTCGTTAATTGGTGAAAGCTAAACATTGCATGAGCCGTGCTGTTATGTGTCAACAACTGTAATTTAATTAAATCCTAGGTCCCAAAATATTTCAAAACTCCTAAAAAATGCTAGTCTTTTGTTGCCAGTCTCTTTGAAAGAAAAATGAGTCACTACAATCTATACAAAAATTGTGCTTCTTACATTAAAATTTTGGTCGTATCTATAAGCTACGTACGAGTTGAGTTGTACGTTAACTGGTTTGGCAGCGTGGTTTATTTTCATAACGTGTGGCACAATCGTTTATAAGTCGAAAAATTTTCACAAAAAGCTATTCTTAAACCTAAATTCTCCTACTGAAATGTACAAAAATCAAAAAAATTACTGCTCAAAATAAAATTTCCAAAAAAGAATCCAAACTGTTTCACTTAAAATTCCCGAGATCAACGCTGTTCAGGACAGCAGTTTACTACAGCTAGAGAAATATTTTTTGTGCGAAACGTTAGTTGGCTTAGAAAATTTAATGGAAATAGAAGAGACGAGTGCTCATGAGGTTAGATGAAGTCAGAGGGGTAACAGTCAAACATAGTCAATGAAAATGTCGATGTTCAAAAAGTAAAATAGGATTTGATGATTAAATGAAATTAAGAATATGGTGTATTTACAGCATTTTCATCTCGAATTTTTAATCCACGACTAGTTGAGTGTGAAATTTCGGCATGTCGATTTATCAGCACTACTTTTATTTGCTAAAAAAATTGAATTGTATACCATTTCCAAAGGCTAAAATTCGTCGTTCTTCAACATCAGTCAGATATATTTTTCACACCCAACATTCGTATGAATATCATTATAGTGTGCAAATGCTTGTTTTGTCATAGCGTTGTTTTTTGTTTATTGCAGCCGCAAAAAGACAACGTTGGAGAAATCTCTGTCAATGAGCACAATGGACCGACTAACAAAGTATGTTTATATGTTACTATGATGGAGCAAAAACATTTTGGATATTATTGTTTGCTTGTTAATTATGAATTATAAAGTTTCGAGGATTAATTGTTTAGACATTATCAGAAGAGATTGAGAATGTTTCTCACAAGACAATGTCTCCGGTATAGTAACTTGCAATTTCTCAAATATATCGTGAAAAATCTGAATTTGAGAACCAACTGAAGGAAAGCAATTGTTTATTGTTCAATGAAAAATATGAACTTCTTTTTCTTTCGAAAGGGCTACAGAATTAATTTTTGGTGAATTTTTAAGTTTTCCTAAAACTTTTAATCGCGCATTATTCAAAGTTTCATAATCTTCGTAAACTTGATAAGTGGAATATATATCTCAGGGTTTTACATTTTATAAGGTTCATGTATATATTCCTGAAAAATTTCCCAAGTTTATTTTTTGTTGTTATGCTTTATTGCATAAGAAGGATATTTATACAAAAGGCTCAGAGTGAAATTTTGCATTTAAGAACAGCTTTAATACAATTCAAGGTTTTTAGGCATTACATTATTATCGCGAATTCTCTGTTATCAACAGGTCTTTTTGGTCTTTTCTCTATTATCAACTGCACCCGGCTTCCTCGGGTGCAGTTGAAACAAAGTCGTTTCTTTTACTATGATTTTGTCTTGACCATTGTACATAGATTATTACCGTTCACTCGTTAGCTGTGTGGTGAGTACAATCGCAGTATAAACCTTTTTACTGAGAATACAACACATTTGCTGAACTGTCTCTTAGTTTCTTCTCTCTTTTATGAACTGCAAATGGTCGTGTTTGATTCACCGCATTCCTTCTTATGGAAATACCCACTACTTGTTTAACTAACATCCACTCTTTCTCCTGCCTAGCCATGGCACTATCAGAGCCATGTTAAAAATCATGCACTGCGTAAACCAATTTATGCCGTCTAGAGTGCCCAGAATCTGTGGTAATCGTACATTGTTAGTAAATAATTCACTAAAATTACTAATCTTATAGGTATAGCTTGGTTTTCCACTGGAAGTTCCAGTAAATTCTCCGTGTGTGTTTTTTCTATAATTATCGCATTTTTTTGGTAATTGTGATAGCGGTTCCTTCCGTCATGATCTTCCTTCGACAATCTAAAAAAAATACCTCAGAACTTTGGCTTCCAGTGTCAAAGAGAATTCCTGCTGGAACCGATTTTGATCCATTCGATACAAGAGCTCTGGCCGTCTGCAAAAGAACACTTCACTTGACAGTTCGTGTGACAGCTGTCGTGGTTGGAGAGGTTACACCTTCTGATACTTTTTGTGGATTGCTGTTATCAATTGCTTTCTCATTTAGGACACCCTGACTGTTGGTAGCAGGATTGCTGCAAATAGATTGATGATGCCTCCCGGAACAATGTCGACATTTTCTTGTGACGATACATCTACTTGCTTGATGTCCCCTTTTCAGACAAATAAATAAACGGTTGGAGTCCTTTAGAATTTTTACTCGAGCTTCCCTTCCTTTACCTCTTCACAAGATGCTGAATAATATGATTCTTGACAATATACGCATTTATCCTTGAAGATACAAGCACCGTCTTTATCATTTTTTTTTTCACTACTAATGTTCCAGCTGTCGATGGCTTCTTGGGCTTATCTCTGCTCGGGTTTTTCAATCGAACGCGATGACTCGCTCATTTCACGTGCCTCAACTTGAAACTTTAGTTTACTTTAGTTTACTTTGGTTTTGAGCAACTTATCAATTTGCCAAACATCACCAGTAGCTTTTCGTGCTACGTGCAATCGTATTTCACTCGGTAGTTTGAACATAATAATTGGTATTAGCAGACTGCCGTACTGGTTTGAGGATACCATAAGCGAATCAAGTCCTCGACTTGAACACTTATTTGATCGAAAACTTATCTCAATTGCTCAGTACGATTTTCTAAACATGCAGATATTTGTAGGATTTGATCCATATGTGCAGCATTGACCTGTTGTGTTCGACCAAATCTATCTTGCAGAATCGCAATTGCTGCGTCATAATTTGCAGATATTAAGGTAAGTCCCTTTATCGAACGTGCTGCACTACCCTCAAGTAATGAGAATAGGTAATTGAATTTGTTTACCTTAGACATACTCTCGTTGCTATGAATCATAGCATTGTATAAGTCCCAAAAGGCGTTCCATTCTGTGATCTTTCCACTGAATTTTGGCAATTAAAGTTTGGCAAGCTTTAAAACCATTATCGCTGGTGTTGTTGTCATAGGGGCATTCAAAGTCGTAGAATTCGTATTAATCACTTCATTCGTAATCGTATCAATAGCACTCGTGTTCGTATAGACCGTATTCGTGTTCGTATTAATGGTATTCGTGTTCGTATTAACCGCATTCGTGTTCGTATAGATCACATTCGTGTTCGTATTAACCGTATTCGTGTTTGTGTTCTTCTCATAGTTGCTTATCGTTGTGTTACTCGTGCTTGCTGTTTCTACCACTAAAGGAATCTGTTCGACTTGTGGTGTAGGACTTTGCCTTCTTTTTATAGTTTCTTGAAAAATCTCCGGTTTTCTTGCTTCTTCAATTTTACGTCTGTTCTGTTCTGTTCAGGTGCCATGCATGATGCATGCTTGGGCTACCATGTCTCTCCAACGTTGACGGTTACGAGCACAGGCAAAGATTTCTGCAGTGTTGGCGATTCCGGTAACTTTCTTAACTCTGTCCAAATACGTTATGCGTTGACGGCCTCGTGCTCTTTTCCCTTCGATTTTTCCTTGCAGCGCAACACATTCCAGGCCTTCCTTCCGAACTACGTGGCCAAGAAAACGAAGTTGTCTCTCGATTATTACGGAGAGTAGTTCTCTCTTCACACCGGCTCTTCTCATAACCTCTTCATTTGAGACGTGATCAATAAATGACACTTTCAACATCCTTCTCAAAAACCACATTTCTGCTGCTTCTAAGTTTTTCTCCAGGTCAGCAGTTAGAGTCCAGGCTTCACAGCCGTAAGTCAAGATTGACCAAATGTAGCATTTGAGTAATCGTATTTTGAGTGGCATTGATAAGTTTCGGTTGACAAAGATGGATCGCAAGTCTTGAAATTTCAATTTTGCAACAGCAATTCTCTTCTTCACTTCCTTTTTGCATCTCACATCGGTCGTCAGCAGACTTCCAAGGTAGTTGAAGCTTTCCTTCTCCTCAATATGGTCGTTGCCAATTCTCAAGTAACAGTGGGGCTTTTCTGCAAGTTTGCTGACTACCATCGATTTGGTTTTATCACAATTGATAGTCAGGCCCATTTCAGCGCTCGCTTCCACAACCTGGTCTAATAGTGCTTGCAGTTGTTCTTCAGTGGTTGCAATCAAAACAGTGTCATCTGCATAACGAAGATTATTGAAATTCACACCGCCAACCTTCAGTCCGACCATGTCTATGATGGTGCGGAGGATCATCTCACTGTAAAGATTAAAAAAGTCGGGAGATTGGACGCAACCTTGTCGTAAACCACGCGAGATTTGTATCCAAGCCGAAAGAATATCTTCCACTCGGATGGCCGCTTCCTGATTCCAGTACAAATTTCTGATCAATTGAATGTCTTTCCCATCAATGTTGAGTTCTTGCAGAAGTTTCAGGAGCTTCTCGTGCTGAACTTTGTCGAACGCTTTAACGTAGTCGATGAAACATAGGAACACCACTTGTTGATGTTGAATAGCCCTCTCACAAAGCATCCGAAGAGTGAAAATGGCGTTCCTTGTGCCTTTATCGGGCATAAAACCAAACTGCTCATCTGCGATCTCAGGCCGCAGTTTTGTTCTAACTCGTTCAAGAATGATGGTGAGGAGAAGTTTCACAGAGTGGCTCATAATACTGATGGTACGATGGTCCTTGCACTCGGTAGCGCCGGGTTTCTTAGGCAGCGCAATGAAGACCGAGCGAAGAAAGTCGTCTGGAAGTTCACCGGTATCATATGCGTGATTGAGTATCGTGTGCAGCAATTTTATTCCTTCTTCACCCATTGCTTCGAATAACTCAACCGGGACATCGTCTGGGCCCAATGCCTTGCCTTTCTTCATCTTCCTAATGGCATTCCGGATCTCATCCTTCGTTATCTCAGGACCATCGATGTTAGCCTCGATGTGTGGTGGTTCGCCTCGATTATCGTGAAACAGTTCAGTGATGTAACGCTCCCATCTGCCGCAAATGCCACGAGGTTCTGTCAGCATGACTCCAGTTTCTGAACGAATACAGCCACTTCTGTTGTTACTTCTTTTCCCTGTTAGCTTCCTGACCTTATCAAATATCTCGTTTAAGTTTGTGCAGCCCTTTCGTTCCATCTCTTCGCATTCTTTATTCAGCCAGGCCTCTTTCGCTTTATTACATTTTCTACGGATCTCTCGGCATAGCTCGATATATTGCACTTCATTTCTGTTCTTTAGAAGCCTCCGCCGTTCCATCAACTTCAAAATCTCCTCAGTCATCCAGTTCTTGCCAAATTTCAGCTTCTTCTTCTCAGGCAAACTCATCTCGGCCGCCTCTTTGAGGGCATCTCGAACCACATGCCATAGTTCTGCTTTCGGAGTACTCAGGTCAAGTCTAGTGCTTAGAATTCTAACCGAGATCAATTTTACGTCTAGTGCTTAGAATTCTAACCGAGACGGCGGCTGCTCTTCAATTTCGTGTTCAATATCCGTTACATGGCATATCCTAATGATTTCGTCGTTTATTTCGTCTAAGATCTTCATCTTACTCTCGAGTTGTTCAGCGATGAAATTACATCGTTCGATGTCTACTTCAGTGGCATCCAGAAGCTCGAGTGCTTCTTTTACAAGCCTTGTACACACGCCACGATAACCGCCTCGTTTGGCGCGAAGTCGTTCAATATTACCCTTCGACATTTCTTTGGTTTTCGAATGAAGCTGTTCTAGAAAACCGTCGTATACCTACTTACCGGCCCCACGTTGGGCGCCATTCTATAATCATTCGAAATATACTCACAAATCTTTGGACGGAATAGACAAGATGTGTTGGCTTTCTATATGTATATTTCACTAACGTATGATTGATATGTTTTTCTTTCTATTTTGGATTTATAACTATTAGTCTGATCTCCTCATGCACTGAACTATCCCTCTTTTCAATCTTTCTAACATCCTATTCTAAATACTTAGACTTTAAATTCTACCTATTGGAGTACTCATAAAATCCTTTCCTATATTTTATTGGTATAATAGACGTAAACCTGGATGTATAACAAGAGCTTTTTCTATTTTTATGGTGTTTGTAATTAAGAAAAACTTTGTTCAATAAAATGAATTCATTGATATGTATATGTAGCTATGCTTGTCGAAAGTATCTTACATGAAGATTAAACGTAATTTTAATTTCAATTTGATTTAGCTTTCTGGAGTTCTTTGAAAACAAAACTTTTGTGTCCAAATTAAAAGATCTTGTGCAAAGATCTGCTGACTTTCTGGATATTTTCTACATTTTTTGCTTGTTTCTTGAACTGTATATGTTATCTATAAAATTTATCGTCCATCAATTTTTACTTATATATGTTGTCGACATTATAAAACAAATTCTGCATAAGTTGATCAAAAATACATGTAGACATAATAAAATTCACAGGCATGTTTTTAGTGCAAGAACCAAAAAAATCATTTTTTCGTTTACGCAATTTCGAAAAAAATGCATTCTATAAATTTTGTGGTTTACTTGTCCCAAATGCTTAGATATTTTCCAGTTAGAAAAACTTTTTTAGAAAAGTAAAAACAAATATATTATGTATTTGCTATTTACTATCAATTATTGAGGTAGGACAATCATACACTATCGGCTGCTACTGACAATCTAATTGGAATGCTTCATATTTATTAATCCTCTTTAAGTAAATTCACTCATAGTTATTCCAAAATTTGAGTAAAGGGTTAAATTACTACGCAAAAATATGAGCAAAATTTATTCAAAAACGAGATGTACATACTCAAATCCAATGCACCCATAGTTACTCCGAAAATTACTTAAAAATACGTGTTGAAACTACTAAAAAAAGAGTTCTACATTCTCAAGTCAAGAACACGCATAGTTACTCCTAAAATCGAGTAAATTGTGTATTTACTCAAAACAAGAGTTCATTTTAATGAAAATATAAGTAATGGTTACCCAAGTTAAATACATATCTAAAGAATAAATGCAAATCCAAATAAACTAGGTAACTCAAAAAAGTACGTATAAGTAGTAATACACATGGGGGTACGAATCCATAAAAAGTTTACTTTTTATGTATTCGAATCTCCCCATGTGTATTACTACTACACAAGTGGGTAAAAATCTCGAGGTTATAATCTATAGTTTAGATTCTAGAATATTCGAAGAATATTCTAGAATAACAGAGGCTTAAAAAATGCTCTTCAAAAAACCGTCTTTAATAATCAAATGTTAATAATCAAGTGTTAATAATCAAGTGTTAATAAAGCATTGGTTTTGATGGGGCTCGGCAGCGCAGAGCACAAAGTGCTCGAGCAGGGGATGGAGCCCCATCAAATTCTAGGCGACGATGGGAAAATTTTTCACGAAGTGAAAAATTGGGGTCGCCTCCCATTGGATTCGAGAATTCGAAGAATTCGAGAATAACAGAGGCTTAAAAAATGCTCTTCAAAAATCAAGTGTTAATAATCAAGTGTTAATAATCAAGCGTTATTAAAATATCAGTAGCAGCGCGCTTTATAGTCGACTGGTATATTGGATTAACTAGTGGCCTTTAACAATGGTCTGAAAACTCAGCGCGTGGTAGAAATATTCTTTAATAATCAAGTGTTAATAATCAAGTGTTAATAAAGCATCTTTTTAAATCGTTGTTAGGGGCGAAGAATTTCAGGCAACTAAGCCTGAAATTTTGAGCGCAACAATGTCATAGATGCTCTTTACAAAACTATGGAATCTATATGTTTTTTTAATTTGTCTGTCAAGCGCGTGTCTTAGTGCATGTTTTTTAACAATGGTTGTTTAATGTAACCAGCACATTTCATCAGCGCATGTATAATAATACAATGTTGTACAAACTATGGAATCTATATGTTTTTTTAATTTGTCTGTCAAGCGAGTGTCATATAATTTTTGTTAAAATTGTTTTTAATAATTGTTTCAGGATTTTGAATTCTTTTGTATATCGCTTTTGTATTAATTACTTATTACAAACAGTTATGTGATATGTAGTCAAACATGAGGATTATTCTTCATCTTAAGTTTTAGCTTGATAGTTATTTTTAATAAATTTTTTAATTTTTCGATTTCATCATTTACAAATTTTTAGTTGATAGAATATTATCTTCTATAGTAGCCCTAAAATTTTGTGAAAACCATTAAATGACATAGATAATGTAGATTGATGTTGTGAATAAACTTGAATTTTGGTTAATCCATTAAATGCTGCCAGCCATTTTCTTTTCCATTCATCATAACCTAATGAAACTGAAGATTTTTTTGGTTCAATAATTAATAAAATATTATTATCTTTATCATCAACACAGTATACGTGATATAAATCTAGTAATGCATTAACTATCTTTTTTTCATTATCATTTGTTACTTTAATGATAAATTTTTTTTTAATCTTATCTACCATCATATCTAATTTAATTGATTTAGAGTTATAAGATGGATTTATTAATAAAAGTGTAAATTCAATAAATTTAACATTACTAAAATAAATTCTTATAATATTTTGTCGGGTATTAAAATTTTTATAATTTAATTGATTGCTATGGTGTACTACTTTACCATTTACTCTGCTATCAATCTCATTCTTTGTATAATAGTTATTTAAATTAGAAGTCAAAGCATACTTGGAATTTGATTCATTTTTTGTATAATAGTTATTTAAATTAGAAGTCAAAGCATACTTACCATCAGATTGTGTTTTATTATAATAGTTATTTAAATTAGAAGTCAAAGCATACTTACCATCAGATTGTGTTTTATTATAATAGTTATTTAAATTAGAAGTCAAAGCATACTTACCATCTGTTTCAGTCTTTGTGTAATATTTATTTAAATTAGAACTTAAAGCATACTTACCATTTGTTTCATTCTTTGTATAATAGTTAGCTAATCTTGAAACAAAAACATATTTATTATCAGCTTGTGTTTTAGTATAATATTTTAGTAAATTAGAAATCAAAGCATACTTACCATCAGCTTGTGTTTTAGTATAGTAGTGATCTGATAGTTGTGTTTTATCTAATGATCCTTGTATATTTACATTAATATCTGTTTTATCATGTCCATAAAATAAGCTCATTTATATTATTCCTCAGATTTTATATCCGGTTTATTATTTTTATGTTTGTAAACATGATTACCTATTATTATACAGCCAGTTAGGACTCCTAGGAAAGGTAATAGGGGTGATATTTTTTCTACTAAACTGTACACATCTCGTTTTAAAAGGTCGTCTGATTTAAGCTGTTTTGTTAATTCTTTGGGATCTTCAATAACATCAAACCCTTTTAATATATCTGAAAATTTTGATATAACTAAATCAGTTAAAAACTCATTAGCTTTTTGTAATCGTTTTTTCTCGTATTCAATGTATAATTTATCAATAATTTTTTGACTAGCTTTTTTAATGTAAGCAACTGACTTGTCTAAATCACCATCTTCAGCTAGTTTAAGTAGTTGATCTCTTTTATTAAAACCCTCTTGCGGTTTATCTTGTATAGTATCATTTGCAGAATCAATCTCATTAATTATATCGTCAATTGTTTCAGGCTCTTTACGCTTTGGCATATATATATTAACATATGTTTTATTGCGGAATAACAATTTTCCATTGGTATGGATATATTAGTTGAATAAATAGATGAGCAAATTTATTATTTTTCAATTTTTTTGTTATTTCTTCTATATCATCTTTATCAAAACCATAAAGATAATCATCAAATATGGTTTTCATATTATTGCGGTTTGTATTATAAAATGCAACTAAATAACTTATATTTTCACGATAAGGTTTGGCAATACTTGTCAATTGCTGTGTAACCACAATAGTAGAAAGTCCATAATGACGAGCACTGAATGCTAAACGAACTAATTCAGATGTCCTACTTTTAACATCTAAGCAGCTAGCGCAATCATCAAGTATAATAAGACTATTTGTATCTTTATATACATCACTAACATATTTTAAAACAATATCTACCTGATCTTGGTCACATTCTACCTTAATTAAATCAGAATCATTTATATATTTCCATTCTTGATAGGTTTTATTATATGATAGCGTTGGGCATAATAAAATAATATAATCAAAATGTCTATTAAAGTTTTCTTCTAACATTCTTAAAAGAAAGAAGGTTTTACCGCAATTTGTCATACCTACAATAATCATATTAAAAGGTGTATTCATTTATATATTACCGGTTATTTAGTATTGAATACTTTGTAAGTCATTATTAACAAATTGAACAAGAGCATCACTAATGACATAGATGTAACAGTTTAAATCTTTTGTATATGCTCTTTTTTTAATTTCAAGTAAAACGCCATTTTGTGTATTCATAATTCGTTTTCCGTTACCAGCAATATTTTTTTCTTGAAAGGTGCGTAGATCGATAACTAATGCAAATTTATCCTTATAAAATTTTTCAATTGTCATGAAGCAATCTATCGGAATAGTTCTATCAAAAAATTTTCTTGCTTCTTCATAAAATTGTTTTTTATTCATACCTTGGGCGAAAATACAATTT
This sequence comes from Xenia sp. Carnegie-2017, assembly GCF_021976095.1. Lineage (NCBI taxonomy): Eukaryota > Metazoa > Cnidaria > Anthozoa > Malacalcyonacea > Xeniidae > Xenia > Xenia sp. Carnegie-2017. The sequence continues at coordinate 355,769 of NW_025813436.1, forward strand.
GGCACACCCTCTATTGTCACAGAAATTTTATCGATTAATGGAAATAGAAATTTTCACTATCACTAACTGAATTTTCTGTAAATAATAGTACAATGCCTTTCATACTTTTACGAGGGACATTTACGTTTATATTCTGTAATGTACTTGACTTATCCCATTTTTCCTTTTTTAAGAGGGTTATATGTTCATAAAATAGGCTTCTTCCTATAGAATATAAATTTGTCACCTCATTTGCAATTTCTTGGTTTTCAATAGTTTCATATTCAAGTTGAATATTTTCTAATTCATAATCACCTATATTTTGACCACTTTGGGGGATAAGGACTTGATCACTTGGTGGCAATGTTATTATGTATTGAAAGTTATTATTCATATTGAAAGGGCAATACAGACCATGGTCTTTAAGAATATTATCAATATTAATTTTTTGTCTTATACCATAAATATCATACATTAATTTATCTGATACTTTTTCTGAACTTCCACTTGTTACCCCACTATCATCCTTTGAAATGAGTTTTCGTAAATTTTCGCTACAAATACCGTATTCAATAAGGCCTTGTCGATCACTTTTAGGTAACCACAAGTCTTTGTATACACTTATAATATTATGTTCACTACAATCGTAAAGGGTTTCCCCAGCCACTTTAATTTGTAGTCTATGTTGTAAAATCTGGCTTAGATTATTTATAAAGTGACTTTTTGTATTACTGATTTTAAGATCAAACGATAGATTAAGTGAACCAGGCACTAAGCAACTATTTGCTTTCAATTTCGGAATATTAATATAAACTTGTTCATTCGGTTTAAGACTATTAGGGTTAAAGGTTATACTATAAAAAGTACGGTTACCTTTAATTTTTGTCATATTAGTCCTTTTATAACCGGGTAAAAGCTCTTCTTGTAATCTGTTCATATATATTAAAACATATTTTATTTTCTTCTTTGTTTATACTGATCATATATTAACAAAGCAGCAGCAATAGCTAAAACCCATAGATTAGAAGCTACCCATGCTAGACCTTTAGCTCCCAAGATATAGCCTGAGCGATAATATTCAATAATGGTCCTAACACTGGCCATAATTTTTACCTAGATTTGCTAAAGCCTTAGAAAATTTACTAGTAGCTTGAGCACCTTGAAGGATTGCTTTTCTAGCTCCTATGACAATGGTTGTAATTATACCAGCCACAGATATAGCTAAAGCTGATAATCCAGGGATATTTTCCTTAACCCATTCTTTAAACTGTTGTAATCTAGTAATGTCTTCTTCCTGTTTATCTCGTACATCCTCTTTCTCTAATTGATCTTCTTCTTCTTTAATTATAATTTCTAATTCAGAAGCTCTTTCATGTAAATTAGTTAATTTATCAATATTGTTGTCAATACCATTTTCATTTTCTATTTCATCTATTCTAGCTATAGTTTTGTTTAGCTCTTCAGAAAAGTGATTTATTTGTGCTTTTATAAATTGTGAACGTGTGCTTTTATCAATAGTTCCAGAGGGGGTCATTACACCTATATGTTCTCTAAGCTCTTGATTAGTTATTTGATTGAAATTTTCTGTATATTGATTATTTAAATCAACCATAGGCATACTCTCTTCAGTTTTTATAAATTCATTTTGCAAATTAATAATTTTTGTAATTTCTTCTTTAAATTGTTTAACAGCTTTTTTAGCACTTTCTGCTTTATTGTATTGTAATTTACCATCACTATTACGTTTTAAAACAATTCTTTCAGCAACTCGCTCATTGTTTTTATTTAATGGTTTGTATGTAATATTATTTGTTGAATCAGTTTTACCTAAATTTAATCTAAAATTTAAACCTTCATAAGCTGCCATACCTTTTAGGTTATTAAATTTAAACTTTTTTATATAATTTTTTTTTTTATAATTTGTTGTAATAAACTGTTCAACAGCAAAATCAACTTCATTTTCAGGTCTATTAATATTTTTATAAACAGGAGTAGAATTATAAGTAGGAACATTAGGAAGAGTATCATTTTTATTTGTCTTTTTTTTTATTGTTACACCATCATTATCGTTAGTAAATGATGGATAATCAATAAATTTAAAATCTTGCCAATCTTCATTATCATCTTGCTTATCATCTTCATTATCATTGTTATCATATTCTTTCTTCTTATCTTCTAATTCAATATTATCAAAACCTCCTTCTGCCATTATATAGATTACTCTATATTTTGTATTTCACTTTCAGGAATCCAACTGTTATGTTTATTATCATAACCTAACCATTTAACTAAAACCATTTTTTTACCTTTAACCTTCTTACGTTTTAATATTTTTTCAACTCTATAAACATCATCTTTCTTATTCACAACTGATAGTTCCTCTTCATAAAATTTACCGATTATAGGCTCTCCTTCTGTATCTTCTATCTCATATAAATTAGGGTCTCCTCTAATAACTTTAGTCACTTTAAACAACTCTTCTGTAAAATTTGCTTCATAACCTTTCGTAAATATAGATTTATACTTTGATATTCTAACCATATCACCAATTTTAATCTTAGGTAATGGTAAATAAGCAACTTCATGACCGTATAATGTATTCCATACTTCATCTTCATTATTTTTATTAACATCTTTAGGCTTCATTAAGATTGTACTGTGTTTTGTATTGTTATAATTATATAATAAATCATCTAATATATCAATCCATTTATATGTTCCTTTACTGTAAAATATTTCCACATAGATGTTTTAAGCGTTCTGTTAAATCGTTCGACAATTGCAGCCTTTTATCATTTTTAGTAGAAAAGTACTTAATTTCATGTTTCTCTAATAATGATTTAATACCTACATTATAAAATTCTTTACCATCATCAAATTGAGCTAGTTTCGGGTAATCATTAAATCTATCTTTAAATTGACTTAATAGTTTTGCAACAGCTTTTGTCATATTATTTGTGTCTTTCCTATAAACAGGAATAGCAAATGCATATCTACTTAATATTTCAATAGCTGTTAATATCCAATAATAACCATTATTTTTATACTTATAAGAACCCATATCAACTAAATCCATTTGTATTTGTTCACCAAGATAGTTTATCCTTGTTTGTCTGAATTTATGTCTCCTAATAATAGGTTTATATCTAGTGTATGTATCTTGAGATATTAACCATTCTTTAACCTGCTTTCTACTAACCCCCATACCTTCTTCTAATGCTTTCTGATACAGCCGTTCTGCTGATTGATACCCTGTTTTCGGATCATAATAAATATCTCTTAAACTTTGCTCAATTTTAATGTCTTCATCCATTTAACTTACTCAAGATAACATTCTAGAAGAACACTACCTACATCCAAAGGGTTACCATCTTGATCTAATACATTAAATATTAGCTCCTTTTATAATTGTAACTTTAGATTCAATATCGTTGTATTCGTATACAGTACCAAATAACGACTGAATTGTTATTACTGGTAAAGTTAAAGCTATATTACTTTTTTTCCCTTCAGGGTTATAATTATAACTTGAATTTACAATATTAGAAGAAATCTGAATATAGTTCAATCCTCTGTTTATATCCACTTTAGAAACACCATTTTGTACGATACCTTTTTTCATAGTTTTTATAGTATCATTAAAGCCTAACATTTTAATAAGAGTATCAGATAATACTAATACCTCGTCATTATTATTAGTTATTTTACAAGTTCCGTTGTTTTCTACCATCTCAAACTTTATGTTAACAGACTCAAAAAACGTTTTAAGCATTTTAAAAGTCCAGTAACCAGCATCTATATTATATTTTGTTGTGCCTATTGTAAAAGCTAAAGTATTATTTAATTTTATATTTTTATATTCCCAATACACATAAGCTTTTTTAATATATAAATATGAATAGTTAGTTGTTACTATACTTTCTTGTAAGTCAATTTTTTACTATCTCCGTCTATAAAAACAGTGAACTTCATATATAATATAGCTTATATTATATGTCAGACAAGCAAATCGAAGAAAATGCTATAAAATTAATGATGATAAAATATATAATATATTTAGAAACAACTAAAACGCCTTCATTTTCAAATCTCATAGCAGCTGTTAATGGAGATGAAGGTCATTACAGGAATATATCCATTCATTTATTGTAAAACCTACATTTCAAAGGCCGGTAAATGTCGATATCTGTAACTTCAGATTATATGTAACTGAAAATGATTATTTTATGAGTAGTTTACCAAATATAACAGCCATATGGTCAAGTGAAATTAAAAGTAAAAAAGAACAACCTACTGGTATAAGATACAATATTAAAAGTCATTTAAATTATAAACAAGAAGCGTACTATGCTATGATTTGTGGATGTTATGTGGCTTCGTTTCTATCTGGTATTGGGCTTAATCATTTAAATTTTGATAAAAGTAAAATTATACAAAGCCTTGTTAAATATCATTTATATTATCAGATCAGGAAATTTATGAAACATCCATCGTTATTAGATAAATATGACTTTACTGAATTGAAAAAGCATATACCTTATAAAGGTATTTTAAAATTTGATAAAAACAATGATGGTTATTATGTTAATTTTCAATATTCAACTACTGATTATCGTAGCTTCATTGCATATCATTCGGAAGGGATTACATTAATTGGAAAAATTCTTTTGCAAGAGTCTATTGAAAGCTTTGTTTATACAATTCTTGGAGCTCAAGCAAATACAAGATGGTCAATAGTTAATCATGGAGCTAAGAGCATGCAAACTCAAAACGTTTTTAGGAAATTATTAAAAGATACTATAGTACAGAATGATACGACTGTATTTATATCTAACATGAGGAAAGCTATAAAAGACACGAATGTTATTTTAAATATGGCAATAAGCCCTGGTATGATTTTAATCCCCTCTCGTATGATCATATTAGATAAAAAGATTGATGGGTATAATAATATTTTAACATTAGCAAATAAAACTATGAAATTCGGTATTAATTCTAAAATAAATTATTATGGAGTTAAAAGGAAGAACCTAAAAAGTACATCAAGATAATACACCATCACAACACCTAGATACTCTAGATGAAGTTCATAAAAAACCATTAGTACATAAACATACAAAAATGATAGTAAATAATCCCCATCAAACAGATATGATTGCTTTACTCGGTATATCAACGCTATTATCATTCATATTAGTTAAATATGTTTTATAATATAATATGAAAAAAGTTCTAGATTTTAATCATATTTCTAGTGAGTTGAGTCAAGAGGAATTTGAAAAGCTAAAAAAATTGTATTTATACTATCATAAGATGTACACCTGTTACAAATGGAAATATAATAAATTAAAGAAAATTAGACTATCATTAAACATGGGAAGTATTTTTCTAGTCTCAATTGGTGGTATTGTTGGTAGCGTAACCCTTAACCCGATAGTTATAGCCACACTGAGTGGCTTAGGTGTTTTAATTCAAGGTTATATGGTTAAGAGTAAGATTAATAATAACTTAGAAATGTGTAAATTTTCAGTTTCATCATATGAAAAAATACTTATGGCTATAAGATCTTATTTAAGAGGATTACCTTATGATGAAGTGATATTTCTATCAGACATAAAAGTTATTGATGATATTATAATAGACTTTTGTACTACTATAGATGGTATGGTGAGTAAATATAACAAAAATATAAAGATCTGTGAGTTATCTGTGAGTTATCTATAAGATTATCTGTGAGTTATCTGTGAACAAAATCTACAGTATTATATAACATGTCTGAAGAAAACCTAAAAATTACTACAGTTAAGAAAGAGAAAGACCCTATTAGAGTCGAAGCTGGTAAACGCTTAGCTGCTATATCGAAAGTTGCTAAAGAAAAAAATGAGAGATAGGATTGAATTAGAAAATAAAAAGAAAATTGAGGATAATAGCTGGAATATTAATTATGGATTCTTATTTGGAACTATTGGAGTATTAACTGCTATTGCTAGTCTCTATTATACAAGGAAAAATGATAAAAGGCAGGAAAAATTAACAAACGATAAATCAAAAGAAGAAACAACTAGTGAAAAACATGTTTTGATACAAAAAAATAAAAAATATAATTTAGACTCATTTGAATAAAATATTTCCTATTATATATGAGTAATAATACTATGAATAAGAAACAATTTATGAATGAAGCTTTTGATTCAATGCTTGTTACAGCAACTGCTGTAGGTCTTTCTATGGTATCTAAAAAACTTCTAGGTCAAAAATTAACAGATACTGATAATATTAAAGATTTTACAAAACTAGCTATTGCTATTACATCATCAACAATGCTAGTTAAATATGCTCAAGACAAAAAATGGGTCCCTGAAAATCCATTTAAATCTGCATAAATATATATGACAAGTTTTATTACTAGTTGGGTAGGAACAGCTTTTGGTTCTGTTGTTAATGGCCTAGGATTTAGTCTAGCAGGCTGGCTATTTCATAAACTTGATAAAAACGGTTACACTGAGGAAATGAAAAGATACCATGATTCTTTAGTAAAACTACAAAAGGCTAAAGAGGCGTTCTATGAAAATGAAGTCAAGCAGCATGATAAAATACAACAGCTAAGACAAGAACTTCAATATGCTGATAATGATATAGAACTTACGAACAAAGCTTTAGATGCACTTAGAAAAGTAAAAACAATACATTACAACGGTCTAACATTTCACAGAGAACCACAATTAAATGACTTTTACAAACCATCTAATAATATGAAAAATTATCAATCTGGTACAATGGTTGTTATTGGTATTATATCTGGATATTTATTATATAAAATTACTTAAAAATAAAATATATAGTATTAGTATATATGTATTGTAATGAATTGTTCATAAAGAGTTAGAAGAGTTTTTGGTTATGTAAATTGTTGCTTTTGTGATAAAAAGATATGTGATAGTTATATTAATAGATCTGTTAAAACATACTTATGTTGTGAAAATCAAGAAATTATTTCAGATAATACAAAGAATGTTTGTAAGAACTGTGGTTCTGTTCACTCATATAAGATAGTTAATGAATGGATACCAGAAATTTGGAAATGTCAAAATCAGTTCATTCAAGAAAAAATGGTTTTGTAATAAAATTAGATTGTGTGTAACTTTTGAATATGTTGAGATGATTACAAATGATTTTATAAAGGTTGTTTGTACTATGATTAAACATAAATTAATTAATAAAAAGAATATTAGTATGTATAACTATTATATAATACGCTTAGCTAGCCGTAGGGTATACCATTAAAACACCCTGTTAGAGATATGAAAATAGTAAGACAAAGAAGATTTTGATGATAGATTATTTGGTGAAGTATATAAAATCTTGAATGGGATAAAGACATCAACTGTACTTATTATAAAAATTGGATAGAGTCAAAGAAATAAAAATTTACTATTATATATGAATCTTAAAATCTATTAAAAAAGATTAGAAATTTTATTCTATGTTGTAAAAAAACTAGTGCTAATATAGAAGGTGTTTTAAAGGATTTTGAAAAAACATTGTATAAAACAAAAGATAATTTAAACGCACCTTAAAAAAATAAAATATATAGTATAGTATATATGTGTTCAGATAACCTACTAAGAGGAAGGCCAAGAATTTATACTAAAGAACAAATCAAACAACATAGGACATTATATATGCTATCAAAACCATGGCATTGTGATTTATGTAATAAAACATATAGTTTAGCATATAAAACTTTACATCTTAAAACTAGAAAACATTTAATAAATTCAAAAATTTAGGTGCGTTTAACAAAAAAAATTTAAATATATAGTAATTATATATGATAGAAAATAGAAAAAATAATAATGAAATTCTTAGTCTAGTGTATTTCGGAGCTGGCTGGGATTTTCGAATGGTTGATAAAGATTTATATTCTAAATTTAGTTTTTTTATATACGTAGATGCTTTACCAACAAAATTATTACATTATCCACCTGATTCTACAGGATATGAAAAATGTAAAGATCTCCCAACATTTATACATACACTAATTACAAAAGCAAATAACCATCAATTAAAATTAGTTGAACATCATAAACATTTAAGGTTATTAATATTTAAAACTAATGATCATAAACAAGAACTTCACTACTATTATAATACAACAGTACAAGAAGCTCTTGATAATAAAATTATTAGAGAAAAATTAAACAAAGTGATCTGGATACATGAGAAGGGTTTCATACCATGGTATTTCGGTCTTCAACCAGGAATGTTACCCAACACAATAAAACTAAAGCTAAATTAAGAGAATATTTACAAAATATTTAAAACACTCAAAAGTTAAATAGATTAATTTAATTATTTTATAAAAGTTTTAAATATAGATTTATTTCTATAATTAAAATTAGTGCGTTTAAAAAAAAATAAAAATAAAATATATAGTATATATATGAATAGAGATTATTTAAATCGAAAGGTACTTAAAGACAAACCTATATTATATAATATGCATAAGATGAATAAAGATAAAACAAAACATAAAGTACTTAAAGACATGAGTATTTTATATAGTATGCCTAATATGAAAAAAGATGAACTTCAAAAGTTGACTAAAGACGATTTAATTAATTTAATATTAAATCAAAAGCCGTGGGTTGAAGGTAATACTTCAATTTCCAAACCAGTACAAAAAGTACAATCACAATCCAATATCAAACAAATGAATGTATCTCAGTTAAAAGTTATTGCTAAAGAAAAAAGGTTAAAGGTTATTATAAACTTAGAAAAACGAATTAATCAAAGTATTAACACCAGTCCCAAAACCAAGAAAGAGTGTAAAAGAGATTGTTAAAGAGTATGAGAACAATACACAGATGCTATCAGATAAAAATAAAAAACCAATACCAACACAAAGAGTTAAAATATTAGAAACAAATAATTCTCTTAAAGGATTTACTAAATCATATAAAATAATATTATTGACAATAAAATCCATTAATACAATTACAAAACACTAGAAAATATCTTACATATTATATTAAACAAATATTAGAAGTAATGAAAGGATTGAAATTTGTTGAAACGCTTAAGATTACATTTGAAAAAATTAAAATTAAAAATAGTGGTGATGTTGATCATATGATAAATACTGCTTATTTTAACAGTCAAGCTTTAACAATTATAAATAATGAAAATATTAATGAATCATTACAAATTTCAAAACAAAATATATTAAATATAATTAGTAAATTTAATCAAGGTTCTTCATGGGTTATTAAATCTATAGATAATCATTATCTTAATGTTGTTAAATACAAGCCATTACAAGGATCTTCATATTAATTTACCACAAGAACTTAAAACTCTAAAAAAGGATTAATTAATATCAAAAATACAGATAATGAATGTTTTAGATGGTGCCATATTCGTATTTAAACCCACAAAATAAACAACCCATACAGAATAAAAATCCGATAACGAATATATTAA